>NC_056747.1:187374427-187531927 GCF_019279795.1 Protopterus annectens | reverse complement strand
CATTCGCTGTTGGAAATTTCTACATTTTGGCATTCGTTCTTCTGGCTCTACCAAATCTGTAGATTCGCACTAATGTGAATCGCATGAAGTGCGATTAGGAAAACAATAGTAAACCTATATATATATATATATATATATATATATATATATATATATATATGTGTGTGTGTGTGTGTGTGTGTGTGTGTGTGTATATATACAATGTATATTTGGAACGTGGGTTGCAAATAGATATAGGTACTGTTTTCCTTAACTAGGATTTAGTTTGATCTAATCAGTAGCAGTGTGTAGGGTGGGTACTTGCTCTTCTAAAATGCACTTTTACTGCCCTGTTTATACTGTTTGCCTTGAACAGGCTGGTTTAAAATTAAACAATATGTACATTTTCCACACCTACATTTAAGTACATAAAAGCTGAGATGTTTAACATTGTTAAAATATTTCAGATTTTTTATTACTGAGGATTATTTGTCTGGAACAAATAAAGGCTTGTTGCTTTGGAACACTACCTGATTTTCATGATTTTTGGAAATTATTGTGACTGAGCTCATCAACGAAGTTTTAAGACAGCTAGTTTCTTTGTTTTTTTATTTTTTTCCACAACACTTGTGGTGAGGTTAGAATTAGACAGATTCCTGTCCTTGTTCATTTTTTAACTACTGAAACATTCTTGCTTTTCTGAGGATTTTTTTTTTTTCTAATTTTAGTTTCTAACCAGTAAGCATTCGTCATACTCATGTTTGTACTGTAACAAGCATATGTGCTGCATCTCCAGCGTTTACAAGCACAGCATACCACTGCTGTCCAACCCTGTGCTTCACCTAATCTAAAAATGGTAGGTATATGCTCAGCAAACTTGTTCTGCAAGTTTAGGTTCTCTATTTACATCTCTCTCTCTCTCTCTCTCTGCTGGTATTTTTATACAGTTACTTTTTACTGTGTGTAAAAGTAATGTTAAGGCACTATGGTGATAGGGTTCATAGATTATTTTGCCACAGGCAACATTACATAAATATTCTGTTAATGAGAAATGAAACAGGTTTGGCTAAATTGTCTCAGCAAAACATACTTCAGGTCTTTGACTTACAGATAAGTAGAGAAAAGTACTTTTCATTCTACATTCTATAGATCCCAGATGATACAAGTTATCTTTGAAACCTTTGACTGAATCTTATTCCGAAGGTTGTTTTTCACTGTGAGTTCTATCGCAGGTATTAGCATTACAATTGCTTTCTGGAAGAATATGCAAGAAACAAGTTGAATTGCTGTCATTCATAAAGTGCTCAGTTGACAGTTCCCTTTGTCTGAAAATCCTTCAAGAAACGCTTGTTACATGGTTTCTTTCAGAAAACAATTAGTACTATTCAACATGTGAAGCACTTAAACCGACTTAAAATTACCTAATCCTTTTTCAAATTGATAAACTGGATTTGTCAAACATGAGATATTATGCCTTTTGTTCTAAAAATGCTTTTTTATAACAAATTAGTTGCTTTTAATAATGTTCTATTATAAACACATATATTCCACTTCCAGCACCATCCTCAAGATCTTGGTGAAAATGTCAGTATAGGTTCAGGGTATTGTCTGCCTCCACCTCTTCAGAATGGTGCTCATAGTGCTGAGGCAGCTGCTAGGGCACAGCCACATTTGGATGCTTTGATAGTCTCCTTCACACTGTTGGGTTTTATATCTTAGAGCATGACCTAATCCTTATATATGTTCTGCATCTCTTCCTATTATGCTCTTTCATTTTTACTGCCTAAACCCTACTTCTTGCCTTATCGACTTTTGATTCCTTAGCTCTTGCGGTTGCCTTGTTGCTAATATTTTTGAGTCACTCTGGACTTTTGACTATGTTAATCTTATTATGGTGTCCATCTTATAGTCTATAAGTAAATAAACGTGTGTGTGTGTGTGTGTGTGTGTGTGTGTGTGTGTGTGTGTGTGTGTGTGTGTGTGTGTGTGTGTATATATATATATATATATATATATATATATATATAGAGAGAGAGAGAGAGAGAGCTATTGATAAATTAACGAGTTGTTGCTGTTTCTTACTGTCATATGTTTGCACACTATTAAGATTTTAATCAAACTTCTCAGTCCTCATTGTAATAAATCTGTTTTGTTCAGTCACTTTTTTAAAATTTACAACATGTTCGTGAACCTCTGTTCTGAGCACTGTAGAAGCAGATTCTGCCTGTGTGCTTAAGACTGATGTATTAACAAATGATTGGTCTGTATAAACATGCACACATGCAGCTTATTGTTCCACCTTGTTACTGTCTTTAACATGGGTTATGATTAAAAATGTTACCTAGACAAGCTGACTTACCTGGTTATCAAATAGATAAACAGACAGGGAGACAGATGGATGGACAGAGGACCAGCTAGATATAGATAGATAGATAGATAGATAGATAGATAGATAGATAGATAGATAGATAGATAGATAGATAGATGACTGAATGTAGAGATGGATTGATAGAGATCCCTCCTACACATATATCTTATGATGTATGCTAATAAGCAAGGTGCACAGCACCTGTTCAGTGCCCTCACAATGATGCATTCATTAGGGGACTGCTTGAGCATTGCACTTTAGGTCATCCTTATGTTTACATCCTGACTTGAATCCTGTACATTATTGTTTTTACTTCATGTAAGTTACAGTTGTTTCTATTTAACATTGCACTTCAGTGTTTTCTACTGTATTTTTTACTGTTTTTTTCTGCCACCTCATGCCATCTTGTCAAATACTGGATGTTCAGTCCTCCCCTGAAAATTTCCACTTGAAACATTTGTCATTTGAAAGAATGGAAATCATTGCTAATGAAACAGCCATATTCTCATTTCTCTACAGAGTTTCTAACTTTTGCCTACTTCATTTTGCCACCCTAGATGCATGCCGTACAAGGTTGACAGTGTATGCATGCTGTGCTGAATACATTTTTTTCTATGTATTATTTATGAATTTGGTAATGTTGTAGGTGGGCTGGTCCATGGATACTTTTCAGATATGACCTAAGTGTGAAGCAACCAAAAAGTTAATGTGTAAGGATCTGTATGCAAGTTATATAATTCAAATTAATGTACATAGATCAATACTAAATGACACAAGGTGAAGTGGCTCTATATCATATAGTTGAAGTCTTGTAACTCTGAACACGTAATGTTCGAACCATTACATTCAAAGTTACAAAACTTCGACTATGGATAAAACAAAAAAAAAAAACAGAAAACAAAATAAACTGTTTTAAGCAGGGTGGCAAGCCCCCTGCACCCCCCCACCCCCGCTACTTAAATATACCAACTCCAAGATCACACCCCATTGAACAAAATGGAAACCTCTGCTTATGGAGATTTCCATTCAAACGCTCAAACTTTTACAAATTTGAACTTATGGTCTCGACCATAAGAGGTTCGAACTTGTAAAAGTTTGACTACGTGATAGGAACCTGGTGAAGCACCTTTGAATAACAAATGTGATCAGTACTTTCAATATAGCAAGGAACCAGAGAACTGTGTAGTCCAATGCACAATTAAGTGATGAATCTGCTCTTTCAAATGTTTTCATTTATACACTGAATTAAGCAACATGAAGTTCTTATGCAGGACAGGCATTTCTAAACAAACTGCTACAGCTCACATGAAATAATCCAGCAAACTGTAACTAGGTAAATAGTATGAAAGGAAATGTATGCGGCTCTTGTATATAGGTGACAATTATATAGACAGAAGTGAAAGGGAAAGCAAAGTACTAAAATAGTCCCTGTACCTGAAGATAGTGACATCTCTATATGGGAATATTATATACATACCAGAAGTCTAACCTTCTTTGCTTAAGTGTCCAAAAAGGTAACGACAGAAAATGAATAACTGCCTATTAAAATATAACATCTTATCAGAAATATAGCATGGTTTTCAGCAAAGGCATGTCACTGGAGAGCCATTGCCAAACTTACAGACATCACAGGCAGTGGTGGTGCAGAGGAATGGAACCCTGTCACCATGGGGCAGTCTACATTGTGCAGAGATACTGAGCTCCAACACTACAGGGTGATCTCCACGGTGTAGAGGGATGGCACCCAAAAATCACAGGCTAGTCTGCATAGAGCAGACAGATAGAGCGTGTGGATGGATGTAACCCCATGCCTATGAGACAGTTGCCATGATGCAGAAAGATGAAGCCCCAGACTATGGGGTACCTACATGGTGCAGAGTGGTGGCACCCTGACACTACAGTGCAGTCTCCATAGTGCAGAGGTATTGAACTCTGACACCAAGTGGCAGTCTCCATGGTGCAGAGGGATGGAGTTAAAGCACCACAGGGCAGTCTCCATGGTGCAGAGTGATGGGTCTCCTGACTATGTGGCAGTCTCCATGGTGCAGAGGGATGGTGTTCCAGCACCACAGGGCAGTCTCCATGGTGCAGAGTGACGGGTCTCCTGACTATGTGGCAGTCTCCATGATGCAGAGGGATAGAACTTTGACTGTATCCTTTGCAGCCTGCATCTGAGTTGTGCTCACATTTGCCAGAAGAGTTAACTAGGAGAGGATGCGAATGAGTAGTCATTGAATAGCTCACCTGTATCAAGGAAAAGGTTACTGGGTGAAGCCAACAACTAAAAGTTCATCGTACTGAACTGAAGCTGTCATGGAGTGCACAACAGTTATCTGACAAAGGAGCACTGAGAGTGAAAACACACTATCATGTGCCTTTTACATAGCAGGCCTTGCATGGCATGTGCCACCTAACAGCAGATGAAAAAGTAGCGCACTAAAAACATGGGAGCTACTGCAAATAAAGGGTCACCACTGCTTGATTTTGCTCTAGCATCAGCAGGGTCTAGCTAGTCAGGAAGGGGGAATAAATGGCTCAGAGCAGGGGCAAGCTGGTCAAGTCTATAGAAGCCAAAATAAATAAATAAATAAATAAGCAAGCAAACAAACAAGCAAATACATACATAAAACTTACTGACACCATTTTGAGTTTTGCAGACAAAGGCAGCCACACCAAAGCAATATCTTAGAATGTTTAAAAAGCTTTTGATTCAGAAAGCCTTAAACACAGAAGGCCACACTTCACTGATGTTCAGAAAAAAAGAAGAAATCTTTTTCTCCACTGTTTTATCATGGTTTTCAAATTAGCTAGTAGACTGAAATAAAACAATGACATGGAAAGATTGCTTCAAAGAGGCTTATCCATTTAAAATTATATAAATGTTGTTTTGGGAACATTCTTATTCTCCTTGTTAAGAAATACAAAGGAAGTACATCAATTACAGGACCTACTGATACAATATGATGGTGATTAAACACATTTATGTGACACAAATGTACTTGCATCAGCCCTTAAAAAGGGTTTAATACATTATCAGATTTGTTAGCTGACAGTATACTTTTGCTAAATGAGAAAAAAAAGCTAAGGTAACGCTTTCCCAAACATAGTTTTCCAGAGGAGAAACTGTAACAGTGATTGTAATCCAACTCTGAATATAGCCTGCATAGATCTACCTTACAAGCTCGACACTTCACAAGATCGACATTTAGAACGATGAGACCACAAGACTGATGGAGCAGATAACCGACAACTTGTAATCCCGACAGGGAAAACACCGACATGGGAAACGTGTGAGCGCGACTCAGTAAGTATGCGATAGTGAGGGATTTAGGGTTAGGGTGCGGGTAAGGTGAGTGTGTGATAGTGAGGGACTTAGGGTTAGGGTGCGGGTAAGGTAAGCGTGCGATAGTGAGGGATTTAGGTTTAGGGTGCAGGTAAGGTAAGTGTGCGATAGTGAGGGACTTGAGGGTTAGGGGCGGATTAAGTGAGTTAGGGTTAGGGTGCGGGTAAGGTAAGTGTGCGATAGTGACGGACCTTAGGGTTAGGGTTTGGGTTAAGGTTAGTGCATAGATAGTTGTGTATAAGGTGTAGTGTAGATTTTTAGGTTTTTGGTGTGCTTGTGTTGTGTGTGTGTTGTGTGGAACAGCAAACTTTTTGTTTTGTTAACTGTCAGGATTGTGGTTTGTCGGGCATGTGAACTTTTGTGTTTTTGTGGTTTCGTTCTTGTGGTCTCATCGTTCTAAATGTCGATTTTGTGAAGTGTCGAGCTTGTAAGGTAGATCTATATATATATATGTATATGGGTCTACCTGAAAACGCCGAAAGTCCACAACGCCAACGACGAGAACACCGGCACCGGAAGATCGACAACGGAGATGATCGACAGTTGAAAATCCTGACGCTGAGAACACCGACATGTTAAGGTAAGTGTGCAATAGTGATGGACTGTAGGGTTAGGGGCAGATTAAGTGAGTTAGGGTTAGGGCGCGGGTCAGGTGAGTATGCGATAGTGACAGACTGTAGGGTTAGGGGTGGGTTAAGTGAGTTAGGGTTAGGGCATGGGTTAGGTGAGTGTGCGATAGTGACGGACCTTAAGGTTAGGGCTTGGGTTAAGGTTAGTGCATAGATAGTTGTGTATGTAAGGTTTAGTGTAGGTTTGTAAGGTTTTTGGTGTTCTTGTGTTGTGTATGTGCTTTTTGGACAGGGGATTTGTTTTGTTTGTTGACTGTTGAGATTGTGGTTTGTCGGGCATGTGAAGTTTCGTGTTTTTAAACTTTTGGTTTTGTGGCGTCGGTGATTTCGTTGTCGGTGTTTTAGTGTGTCGGTGTTATCAGGTAGACCCATATATATATATATATATATATATATATATATATATATATATATATATATATATATCCATTATGCTATCTTGGATTAATAAACTTCGCACAATCTATCACACACGTTTTGTTTATTTTGTTTTGTCCCTGATTTGATCCTGCACAGTAAGACTGATAATATACTTCCTTAAAGGTCACAGAAACTCAGAGAGAAGGACAATACGTCAAGTCCCTATCCTTCCTTTTAGTGGTATATTTAAAGATCAGAGATGTGGGGATACAGTCACCAACAGCGGGTATCCAACCATTCAGGTAAACTACCTTCCCCCACCTTGGGGCAGGAGAACTGGCTTCCTGCTGTGCAGTTTCCCATTCATTTCTGTTCCTCAGACACATGGGCTGTTGTTTAATTGGGTTGTTGCTATTACAGATGAGGGCTTTCATCTGTCCCTCTGAACCAGCCCTTTATCCTGAATTGTGTAGCATCATACAGATACTTTCTCTGTATTCACCCAGGCCATACCTGAAAACAGGTGCAGGATGACTAGTATATTTTCCTGATTTTCTTATGATAGCTAACTAAATCATTGTGGGTCTAATCTGATTATCAAAAAATAATATATAAATATATTTGCAGAGTTCAGGAAGTATATCTGTACCATTTAAATATATACCCGTCGTGCTTTTCAGTGATGCACAAGCCGTGATGTTGCAGTCACCTCTAACACATACATTTTATTTCTACTGCCCAAGAACTGCTGAGTCAGAACTATGTTTACCTGGCTTAAAGAAATGCATCTTTAAATGCTAAATTGGAAATCATTTATTGCACTACAGTAGACAATATTTGGTTGAGCCTGCTCTGTCAGGTACAACTAAATAAACAAGAAGCCACACCTTCAAATAAAAATGTCTAAAAGACAAAGCAGTTGCTAGATGGTTTAAGTTAGACCTTGCTGGGTGAATGCTAACAGAACTGCACTGGCAAAACTCGTTTTCAGTGAAAGTGATTAACTGTGCACCTGTTATAGTGTCCTACCTGTAACCAAGGGGAACTCAGTACAAACTGCACCTTGAAATAAAGGTAAGAAAGCTGAGAAAAACGTGTATCTTTGGTAGAATTTCACTCTTTGAAGATATTTTGTTCAGGTACAGTGACTTAATTCACTTTCAGTTATATATCTAACTATTCAAATAATGCAAGAATTTTTTTTCATGTTTTTTTCCCACTTGTTTTCTGTTTTGTAAGCTTTTTTTTTTATTTTTCATTAAGATGCCAGCATTATGCAGGCATAATTTTTTTGATAATAGCTGTTAAAAATAATGCTTGCCTGGTAGTACGGTACAAGAAGTTAAAACTGTGATCTGCTATATATATGAACTTCATCCTGTTTTCTTAGGTTTGATTCCCTCATACTTCCATAAATGTTGTGTGACTTTGAGCATCTTTTTATTTAATCAGTACTCCAGGTTTGCTACTAAAAAGGAAGTACCTGTTATTAATAAGGTCTTAGCAAGTTAGTAGGAAAAAATAAATGAATAAATAAAGATCCATTTTATAGCACTTTTGATGGCAAACGTAAGAAAGAGAAAATATTTTCAGATAGAATGTGGAATATATTCATCTATCATATATTGTGTATGTGAATGGCTGTAACTGTTTAGAGCTATTTTACTACTGTTATTCTGCTTTGAACTTATTATTTTTTACTGTATAACATTTTCTGTGCTGGAGCTTTTCTCCCCGGGCCTCTACTGAAAACGGATTTTATTCCAATTAGACTAGCCCGGTCAACAAATGTAAAATAAAAATAAAAAATAAATATTCACAAAAAAAGAAAATGACTGTGTAAACAAATTTTACTGAATTAACAACGTTATCAAAATGTTCTATTACAATTCAGGAAAATGAAACATTCTGCAGAGAAAACTATATACATGAATGTATTGATGGAAAAAAATAGGTATATATTACTTAAACTAAAAACAATCTTGATCCACTGTGCCTTCTGTCTTTTTTAACTATTTCAGCCTAAGATATCATTTTCCTTTTCACAGACAAATCTTTTGCTTTTATACTGTAGTTTTTTGCCATAACACTATTTAAGGAAATTATATTTATAAACTTTACTGGTGAATATGTAACTGCTAATATGGGAAGTAGAGTGCAAAGGGCACTCCACACTGCTTTACTTTTGTGACAGTTGTCATCATATAATCACTAACCTGGGAGTTGTAACTTTTATTGTTTTTGTGCAGAACTCATAACTTTATTCAATAAGGACATTGAGTCATATGCCTCTGTGTATAATTGTGGTACAGTAAAACAGCAATACTGGTTTCATGAAAAGAGGTAGGTGAACGTCCACAGGAGGAAAGCAAGCTGCATCATTATTTTTACCTGCTTACTTGGTTTATGTAAATATAACTTTTTGGGAGGCAAGACAATTTCTTTAAATAGGAACAGGAGTACTTTAATTCTGTGTAAACTTACTCTAATCTAAGACATAAAGAGAAAAAGTCACAATGAAATATAATTAAGCTCTAACAGCTCAGAAGCTACAAGTGAGAAGCTATTCTTTCTTTTAAGCAATTGTTTCTAATCCATGTGAATACATATGCATACAAGGTTTTGCAAAAACATTCAGGTTAGTAGCACAGTCCAGCATGGATATACTGAAAAATCTTTTTTTTAATTTCTGCATTAATTAAAAAGCTGCCATTTTTTACTTACAACTTGAAGGATACTTAGAAATCTAAGCAGTGACTTAAGTGAATGAAAAAAAAAACTTGATGGCAGTGATGGATGGACAATATATTAATTTCATTCAAAGAATGTCCCTGCCGAAAGCTAGAATTTAGAGGTGGAATAAAGCAGGCTTACATTTAAATGTAGTTGGAGAGGGAAGGAAGTACATAGAACATAGAATAATGAGTTTGGAAATAGAAGCAGATTATTAGAAACAGGGGAAGATTAAGGCAGGAGTATAAAATTCACCAGGAGATCAGAATGGTGAGCAGTAATGCTGAGCAATGGAAGGAGATTCAGAAGTAACATGAGTAAATTGCAGGCTCTAATATCAGCAGGGGAAACAAGCATAATGGGGTAGGGCCCTCAAAAATAGGACTGGGATATAGTTCACCTGGGCTTTAAGATATTCAGAAATGATAAAAAAGCAGGATAGGGAAGCAACAGTCCATGTACGGAATGGAATGAATGCAACATGCTAGAATGGATGAAGAAGAAAGCAAATTAAAGGTATAGATAAGTGGGGAGTGGTAGCTATAAAAATTATTCACGGTTAGGGTGGAAGATGGGAGGACAGCTGAAGTATAGACACTGTGGAGCATCCTGACATGAAGGGTGTGGATGGAGAGTGATACAGCTGAGATTACAGAGGCAGCAGGATTTGCACAGCTATTAAAAGTTGTGAAGGGTAGAATGTTTGGAGTAGTACCATGCAAGGCTGTTCACCTAGTGAACAGTGATTGTGCACCAGTAAAGTTGTTGATAGTATTTCAGGTGAGGGCACCACTGGCTGGTGAATAGTTATTGAGTTACAGTTTGAGAGCACCACATGTGAATAGTGATCCTGATATAGTGTTCAGGAGAAGGCACCAATGGCAAATAGTGATTATTCTATAGTGTGGGAGGTGAGGACATCACTGGTGAATAGTGATTGTGCTGCAGTTTGGGTAGTGAGAACACCACTGGTGAATATTGATCATGCCACTGTATATGTCTTAAACCACCACTGGTGAATAGCGTTCATAGTGCAGTGTGAGAGGTGATATCATCACTGGGGAATATGCTGTTGTGTGGCCAGTCAGAGCATGATTAGTGAACTGTGATCCTGATATAGTGTGGAAGGTGACAGTACCACTACTGAATTAGTGGTATATAATGATAATGCTAAAGTGTTACATCTGAGAGTGCCATTGGCAAATAGTCATGCTATAGGGTGGGAGATAAGGTCCCCACTTGTAAATAGCAGTTTAGTTTCAAACTAATACCCCATGTACTGTATTGACCTACAGAGTAAACCTGCAGTTATTGAAACAGATTTAATGCATTATAATTATAGTACTAAACAAAACCACAAAACCATGCTGAGAAAAAGAATACAACCTCTTCTAACAGCTGGATGCATTTTGTGTGTGTTAATCCCTGTCATGTAGTCACATTATTTAATTAGCAGGTGATACAAGCATAAACACTATAGCCAACCAGCTCCAAATGAACTACATTTAGAGGCACTAGTCATTTACTTGTACAACGCTATTTTAAATGCCCAAAAGTGTCTTCTAAGACATCAATAGACTCCATTGTTGTTGAAAGCCCAGGTGTAGACTGAACTACAAGCCACTAGTGTCTCGTATTAACATATGTAAGAAAAAATAAAAATAAATGCCATTCTTTGCCATAATATTTTTTTATTTATTATTTTTGTTGCTTTTGTTGACCAGGAAAGCCAAACTGGGTTGAGGCAACCCCTTTTCAGAGGAGGCCCAAGAAGAAAGAAAAGCTGTACAACAACATGCATAGAAGTAAAATATGGCAGAAATACAAAATACAAAAGAAATGCAAAAGATAATCTTATGACTAAGACTACTATACGAGTGGTTATACATTTTGTTCATAGGTATACCGAGACTCAAATGTGGCAAAATACAGCAGAGAGTAACACAAATATGTTATTTCTTTATTGTAGAGCTGAGTTGTTTTTTAATGAGTCAGTGGTTTAGTGAAAAGGTATATATATAAGATTGAAACAGTTTAAGTTTAGGGTGATAGTAGAGAGAGAGAGTGAAAGAGAGAGAGAGATGGAAGTGGGTAACAGTAGTGTTGCTATGGAGGACCAAGAGGGGCAGCTGACACAGGTGCAACGTGTTGGGGGGGCACAATCATGCCAATCCTGATCTTTCTTTAATGCAATAAAGGCTTTTCAAAGTTGATATTGCATTTGTGGTCAAACCTTAGCAGTGAGGCACTGCATGCATGGTCTAAACTGTAGCAACTGCAATCCACATTGTAGCATGCAGTTTGCTACAGTTAAATTGATAAAAAAACTCTTTTTTAAAAAAAAACTAAAACCTCAGTGCTGTAGCACTCCATGCAGATAGGATAAAAATTATAGCAACTGTTTCCTACATTTGTAGTAAACAATTTGCTACAGATTATAAAAAAGGAATTTTTATTTTAACTGAAACATGAGCATTGTAGTGTTCCATGCAGGCAGTGTATAAACTGTAGCCTTCTTAAGCCTAGCCATTCATCCCAAATCTCTGAAAAGTTCTGATACCCTTGATAAGTGTAAGCAGGGGCTTGGGAGATTAAATATTTGCAAGCAGTAGCCTGGGAGATGAACCATTTACCTGTGTCCATTAGAGATATAGGTGCCAAACCAGGGATGAATTTCCAGTTCACCGCCAGTTGTCCAAGTTACACATGAATTGGGTTAGGAAGAAACTCTGCTTCACATGAATTAGAAGCCTGTTCCAGAGAAGTGGTAGTTTCTGGGATACATTTATGTCTCTCCAACAGGTTCTATTTATATCACCGTCAAGATTTAATACTGTAGAATAGATAATTCTGGTGCTCTTTGTTTTGCAGATATGTAGGAGGTCCATCAGGGTGGGGTCTGACAATGCCTTGTATGCCAGGCATAGATCTCCCCTCAACAGCCTATAGGAAATATAATACAGGGATAGGGCTTTAAGTTGGTCTGCATAGGACATTTTACTTACTCCCTGTATTATTTTAGTGAGGAAACTCTGTGAACATTCCAGTTGTTGGATGTTCCTGGCTAGGTACATACCAAGGGGGGCATTATACTCAATGATAGGTCTGATGAATGCTAAATACAGTAGAACAATGACCTCTTTGGACCTAGATGCCATGTATTTGTTTATACGTTGCACAACATAGAATGATTTCCTCGCTATTGTAAACTCATGTTGGTCAAAGACTAGATTAATGTCTATGTGTGTCCCCAAGTCCCTGACTACTGGGTCATCTCTTAGGGGTATTTTGTCAATATGACTGTTACCATGGATGGATAACTTCCTGAAGGATACTATTATGCATTTCTTGGCATTTAGTTTTAGTCCATGGCTCTGACACCAGTTATTTGTCTATGTTAGCCCTTCTTGTAGAACATTTGTGTTGGTGGGGGATTCTATGACTGCTCCTACTTTGCAGTCATCTGCAAATCTAGTCACCCAGAGGTCATTGACATTGGCCTTGACTTCAGAGAAGTAAATGCCAAAAAAGGACCTGTCCCAGAACTGATCCCTGAAGGACCCTACTTGTGACTGGCCTCTTTGTAGAGGTGGATTCCTCAAGTCTATCTTCCTGAGTCCTGTGTGTAAGCCAGCTGGCTATCCACTGGGTGACATAAGGGTTTATGCCTAACCTCCTGAGTTTGTCAACAGTAACCAAGTGGTGCATTGTGTCAAATGTCTTGACCAGGTCAAGGTAAGCAGTGTGAACCATTTTGCCTTGATCCATTGCTTTGGTGGCATTCTCAAAGAAACTCCACAAACAAAAACTTGTAACTTGTAACGCAGTAGAAAACCAACGAACCTTGAATCCTGGTGTGTAGAAAAGTTCTCCTTTATTGTAATAGAACCAACAATATCCACAACGATATCCACAAACGAACAAGAACAACGACTAAGCGCTTTCACCCTAGTAAGTAGGGCATCATCAGAGTAATTAATGAACACTACCATCATTCCTTATATAGTAAGCATTTCAGTAATTAAAACCTAATAAGTAATTTGCATTACATCATTATGTAATTAAATAGTTAATTAATGACAAAAAAACAACAACACGCTGTTGCTGCACGTAGTCTGCAAACGTACAAATATGTACAGGCTGGATATTTGTTAAACATCTAAAAAATCTAAAAAAGCTTTAACTTTCTACTTTAATATTTTTGTAACTTTTGTAGTATTGATTTAAACAACAGCTGTTTTACGTCAGTAGAGACAGATACTGGTAAAGATAGAATGTATTGTTTTTTTATGTTGTTTTTTTATATATATAAAATAACGACAGTATCACAAAATAAAAATATGTGTAAAACATTTAGTCATAATTAAGAAGTAATATATATAATGTTACAATATGGAAATGTTAAAATTATATAGATTGAACATTAACAACTGAAATATAAGAATTAATATTTGTAAAAATATGTAAAAATTTTTAATATATAACATATTGTTAAAATTTATGTATATACATATGAATATGTTATACAATAAAATAAAAGTAATGTAGGTGTTATTATCTTAATGTTTACACAATTGTATAAATATATTAAATGTAATATTTATAACAAAATGTATCTTAAATATATCTTAAATAAATAAATAAATGTTTAAATATGTATTTATAATTTCTGAAGTATAAAATAGTGAATTAATAATGGTGTAAAAAATAGAATTAAATATATAAATATATTAGTTGTAGTTAAATATGTTATATATATATATATATATATATATATATATATATATATATATATATATATAAATAAATGTATAAATATAGTAAACATGTAATGTAAACAAAGACATTGAAATATAGGGTGGTGTGATGATACTAAAAATACAGTGTTAAATAAATTGCGATTTAAGCTTTAATATGCTAGATATGGAAATTTGTTCGTTAAAACCAGGGCACATTGTGGCATTCAACCTAAGTTGCCACAAACATTCCTTGGCTTCCAGTATCATTTTTTCATCACCTCCATTGCATCCTTTGTTATATGTTCTATCAATAATAAAAAATATAAATCTTTTAAAATTAAGACAATTGATACTATGATTGTAAAGAGCACTGGTTGTTTTGTGTTTTTTTATATCACGTAAGTGTTCACTGATTCGTGTTTTGAGTTTTCTAATCGTTTTCCTACATAAAACGCTTGACAGGCAGTACAGGATGCTACATAGACCACCATATTTGAGTTACAATTACATGCCCCTGGACATCTAATAGTCTTAGCATATTTATGAATAGAGAGGTAGGGACCATCGTTAATAAATCTACAGACGTGGCATGCTCCACATTTGCTCATTTTAGCTTTTTTGTGCAGTTCATAATTGGTGTGCTGTTCAAACAAATTTTTTAAATTTTTACCTCTACTAAATGTTATTTTGGGTGTATTTCCCAAAATATCCATAAGTTCTGGATTTAATTCAAAGACACTAGTCCAAGATTCGTGTATAGCATTAACAATCTGTTGAGAACAATGATTAAATGGTAGAATAAAAGTATCGTGTCTTGTGGTTGGGGATTTCAAACATATATTAGTATCAGTGTCCAGAGAGATAATCGGTTTATATAATGAACTCCTTTTAGTAGAAATTTCTCTACTAATCTCTTGAACAATATCAACAGGATATCCTCTAGCCAAAAACATATTTGTAATTTTATCCAATTCATATTCAAAAACTACTTCATTACTAACAATTCTTGACAGTCGGACCATTTGTCCTTTAACTAAATTCTTTTTTTGATGCATTGGATGACAACTGTCAAAATGTAGAAAAGAATTCGAATATGTTTTCTTCCTATAAATACCTGATTCAAACTTGTTGTTACCCAAAAACAGCGTAATATCTAAAAAATTAACGTTAACAAACACGTGACTAGTAAATTTGAGAAAACTCGTAGTTTTACCCAAAAAAGTAATAAATTCATTAAATTCGTCTTCAGATCCTTTCCAAAAAATAAGTATGTCATCTAAATAACGTAGGTATAACAACACTTTGTTCCAAAATCTACTGGTGAAAACATACTCAGATTCCCAATAAGCTAAGACCAGGTTTGCATAAATGGGGGCACACCTGGCCCCCATAGCTACCCCCTTTGTTTGTCTAAATAAATTGTTATTGAAAAATAAAAAGTTGTTCTCCAAAACCAGTTCTAGCATCTCAGTAAGTAATCGATGTTCAGGACCATTGTGTTTACTGTATTTGTTAAGGCATGCTTCAAACATCTCCAAACCTTGATCATGGGGAATAACTGTGAATAGGTTGACGACATCTACTGTGGCCATTATGAATTCTGTTCTAAAATCAAAAGTATTCATAAATTGTCTTATTAATTCAAGACAATGCCATGAATCTTTTAAAATGTGTGGTAAAGAGTTCAGAATAGATTTACATTTAAAATCTATATAGGCTGCTAATGGTTCTGTCTTTGAACCTTTAGCTGACACTATAGGTCTAAATGGAGGGTTGTTCATATGCTTGTGAATCTTGGGAATCCCAAATATAGATGGTGTGATTGGGAATTCGACTGAGATGTAGTTATAAGTTTGTTGGTCTATTCTCCCATCCATCAAAAATTCATAAAACAGCCAATCAATCTTAGTGTATGCTTGGTTAATCTCATTTCTACTAACCTTTTGGTATGTTTCATTGTCTTCCAACAAAGTAGACATCCTATTATTATAGTCAGAACTAAGCATAATAACTACACCCCCACCTTTGTCCGGTTTCATGATTCGGTATTTGTCTGAACCAGTAAGTTCTTTAAGACAAAAGTTCTCGTGTCAGCGAACTTTTGTCTTAAAGAACTTACTGGTTCAGACAAATACCGAATCATGAAACCGGACAAAGGTGGGGGTGTAGTTATTATGCTTAGTTCTGACTATAATAATAGGATGTCTACTTTGTTGGAAGACAATGAAACATACCAAAAGGTTAGTAGAAATGAGATTAACCAAGCATACACTAAGATTGATTGGCTGTTTTATGAATTTTTGATGGATGGGAGAATAGACCAACAAACTTATAACTACATCTCAGTCGAATTCCCAATCACACCATCTATATTTGGGATTCCCAAGATTCACAAGCATATGAACAACCCTCCATTTAGACCTATAGTGTCAGCTAAAGGTTCAAAGACAGAACCATTAGCAGCCTATATAGATTTTAAATGTAAATCTATTCTGAACTCTTTACCACATTTAAAGATTCATGGCATTGTCTTGAATTAATAAGACAATTTATGAATACTTTTGATTTTAGAACAGAATTCATAATGGCCACAGTAGATGTCGTCAACCTATTCACAGTTATTCCCCATGATCAAGGTTTGGAGATGTTTGAAGCATGCCTTAACAAATACAGTAAACACAATGGTCCTGAACATCGATTACTTACTGAGATGCTAGAACTGGTTTTGGAGAACAACTTTTTATTTTTCAATAACAATTTTTTTAGACAAACAAAGGGGGTAGCTATGGGGGCCAGGTGTGCCCCCATTTATGCAAACCTGGTCTTAGCTTATTGGGAATCTGAGTATGTTTTCACCAGTAGATTTTGGAACAAAGTGTTGTTATACCTACGTTATTTAGATGACATACTTATTTTTTGGAAAGGATCTGAAGACGAATTTAATGAATTTATTACTTTTTTGGGTAAAACTACGAGTTTTCTCAAATTTACTAGTCACGTGTTTGTTAACAACGTTAATTTTTTAGATATTACGCTGTTTATGGGTAACAACAAGTTTGAATCAGGTATTTATAGGAAGAAAACATATTCAAATTTTTTTCTACATTTTGACAGTTGTCATCCAATGCATCAAAAAAAGAATTTAGTTAAAGGAAAAATGGTCCGACTGTCAAGAATTGTTAGTAATGAAGTAGTTTTTGAATATGAATTGGATAAAATTACAAATATGTTTTTGGCTAGAGGATATCCTGTTGATATTGTTCAAGAGATTAGTAGAGAAATTTCTACTAAAAGGAGTACATTATATAAACCGATTATCTCTCTGGACACTGATACTAATATATGTTTGAAATCCCTAACCACAAGACACGATACTTTTATTCTACCATTTAATCATTGTTCTCAACAGATTGTTAACGCTATACACAAATCTTGGACTAGTGTCTTTGAATTAAATCCAGAACTTATGGATATTTTGGGAAATACACCCAAAATAACATTTAGTAGAGGTAAAAATTTTAAAAATTTGTTTGAACAGCACACCAATTATGAACTGCACAAAAAATCTAAAATGAGCAAATGTGGAGCATGCCACGTCTGTAGATTTATTAACGATGGTCCCTACCTCTCTATTCATAAATATGCTAAGACTATTAGATGTCCAGGGGCATGTAATTGTAACTCAAATATGGTGGTCTATGTAGCATCCTGTACTGCCTGTCAAGCGTTTTATGTAGGAAAAACGATTAGAAAACTCAAAACACGAATCAGTAAACACTTACGTGATATAAAAAAACACAAAACAACCAGTGCTCTTTACAATCATAGTATCAATTGTCTTAATTTTAAAAGATTTATATTTTTTATTATTGATAGAACATATAACAAAGGATGCAATGGAGGTGATGAAAAAATGATACTGGAAGCCAAGGAATGTTTGTGGCAACTTAGGTTGAATGCCACAATGTGCCCTGGTATTAACGAACAAATTTCCATATCTAGCATATTAAAGCTTAAATCGCAATTTATTTAACACTGTATTTTTAGTATCATCACACCACCCTATATTTCAATGTCTTTGTTTACATTACATGTTTACTATATTTATACATTTATTTATATATATATATATATATAACATATTTAACTACAACTAATATATTTATATATTTAATTCTATTTTTTACACCATTATTAATTCACTATTTTATACTTCATAAATTATAAATACATATTTAAACATTTATTTATTTATTTAAGATATATTTAAGATACATTTTGTTATAAATATTACATTTAATATATTTATACAATTATGTAAACATTAAGATAATAACACCTACATTATTTTTATTTTATTGTATAACATATTCATATTTATATACATAAATTTTAACAATATGTTATATATTAAAAATTTTTTACATATTTTTACAAATATTAATTCTTATATTTCAGTTGTTAATGTTCAATCTATATAATTTTAACATGTCCATATTGTAACATTATATATATTACTTCTTAATTATGACTAAATGTTTTACACATATTTTTATTTTGTGATACTGTCGTTATTTTATATATATAAAAAACAATACATTCTATCTTTACCAGTATCTGTCTCTACTGACGTAAAACAGCTGTTGTTTAAATCAATACTACAAAAGTTACAAAAATATTAAAGTAGAAAGTTAAAGCTTTTTTAGATTTTTTTAGATGTTTAACAAATATCCAGCCTGTACATATTTGTACGTTTGCAGACTACGTGCAGCAACAGCATGTTGTTGTTTTTTTGTCATTAATTAACTATTTAATTACATAATGATGTAATGCAAATTACTTATTAGGTTTTAATTACTGAAATGCTTACTATATAAGGAATGATGGTAGTGTTCATTAATTACTCTGATGATGCCCTACTTACTAGGGTGAAAGCGCTTAGTCGTTGTTCTTGTTCGTTTGTGGATATCGTTGTGGATATTGTTGGTTCTATTACAATAAAGGAGAACTTTTCTACACACCAGGATTCAAGGTTCGTTGGTTTTCTACTGCATTCTCAAAGAAGCCCACCAGGTTGTGTAGGCATGACCTGCACTGCCCTTGATGAAACCAAACTCGGATGGGTCCAGTGTATAGAGGATTCCTACATCATTATTGATCATTTCCATGGTAATTCTTTCTGTTGCTTTGCATATGGGATTAGTGAGTGTTATGGGTTTGTAGTTTCCAGGGTCTGTAGACAGCCTACATTTGTCTAGAGGGATGACTGTTGCTGTTCTCCATTCACGAGGCATGAAGCCTGGTTTTGAGGCTACAGTTAAAAAGCAATTCCAGAAGGCCTAATAGGTCATGTTTCATGCTATTTAGAAGGCCTCCTGGGATATTGTCTGGGCTCATTGATGCAGTGTTCTTGGTCTTAGAGTGAGCATTAAGGAGCTGTTCCATAGTGATAGTAGGTAGAGTTATTTTTGATGGTATTTACTGAGGGAAGGTTGAGGGGGAGAGAGGGGTAAAGTTGGAGCTGGATTATTGGCCAGTGGTTTGCTATGTCATCTGGATCAGTGTAGGTGGCACCATTTCCAATGAGCCCTGCACACAATTGTGTATTGCCTTTGAGGTTGTGGACATAGCTAAAGAATGCATTGTGGTTGTCCTTGGCCTGGGAGGCCAAATTTACCTCAAATTTGGCTTTGGTAGACTTTATTTGTCCCCTGAGTTGTTTGTTTAGTTTGCTGTTGGGTGCTACACCTCCTAATTTTTGCCATGATTTTCTTCCTTCTGTTATACAGCCTATTGATGTTGTGATTCCATCAGGGTGGCTTGTTTTTTAAAGTTAGTTCTGTACTTCTTCCTGGTAAGTACAGTTGCCTCCATCAAATGGACATGGAAATTTGAAAATTCTTAGTCCTTGCGGCACAATTTTTAATTCCAAACACCTCCACAAATATGCATTATCCATCTGAAGCTGTTTAATCTTAAAAGCTTTTTTTTCCCCAGTGAATAAATTAAAACTTTAAGCAGGCCACCAAAATTGTAGTCGTGATTTACATTAGGTCCCCTAGAGTAGGAGTCATTGATACAGAAATTATCATTTTTTGTCAAGTAATTGATCTAAATTAACCAGACCTCTGGTTTGGTTTTGATTTTTGTGATGAAATGTATAATGAATTTATAGAGATATTTGACAGTCACACTTTTGAACTTATGAAAAAGATTATTAAGTATACTGATGTTAAACTTTGTCTTTTATTGAAGGATGTAGAAAAGTTGAACCTTGACATTAAAAATTATCTGAGATTTGATATATGGGAAGGTTTTTCAGTAAGCAGCTTTCTGTTGTTGAAAGGAAATGTGTTAAAGTTTATGAAAGGAAAATTAGGAAACTTGAGAGGGACACTAAACAACATGTAGAGCAGCAGGCTTACCCAGTTAAAAAAATCTAGTAGAGTTCTTTCACAGAAAATAACTTTTTACAAAGACTTAAAGGAAAACCATAACAGTCATTACAGACAGGAAGGTAGAAAATCAGAAAATTGTTCTCGCAATTGTTTCTTACAGAGACCAGAGAGGGAGAACCTGAGATATTTACATTCAGGACAGGGGAAGCCCGAGTCCCCATCTACAAACAGATGGAAGGAGGGAACAGCTTGGGTTCCTCAATAACCATGATAAATAATATTGTCCATACTCTTAATGGTTTTCATATTTATAATTATACCAACAACATTGTAACTAAAGAACACTTCCCTTTTTTAAAAGTCTTACAATTTGTGCCCTCCAAAAAGTTCCACTTAGTAGACACTTTCATTGAAACCAAATTGTACATTAAGAAACTTAATTTGGCAATTTATTTTAAAGATAAAGATACTTGGGACACAATTAGTGAGGAAGGCAAGATAAAAAAAGTGTGTTTAATCCCCCTCTACACCCCACCCTCAGTGTTTTGGAGAAAGACATAATAGACAATATTTACAATCTACAAGTTAGTCATAATAAAAGTTCAAATTATAATCACTTAAATAAATGGAAGAGAGAATTATATGAGAAGCTTAGGAAAAACAAAACATATGCATTATGAAATCTGAGAAAGGTGGCGGTATCATTCTATTTGACTCCCTGGCTTATTCCAGAGCCATTTATGACGTATTAAGAGATTGTGAGACTTATTTACCAGCATCTATAAATGAAATTAATATTAGTTACCAAAGAATTGATTCATACCTAGAAGAGTATTTATTGGATCTGGAAATTTCTTTGGACACGTACAATGTATTGAGGGCAAAGAATCCTGTTGTAGCCACAATATTTGGTATCTCAAAAAATCAACAAGAATCTGGAGAAGCAGCCTTTTAGACCAATAGTTGCTGGACAAGAGTCTAAGACCTATCCCATAGGTTTACTTATAGACAGATGGCTCAAACCAATTTACAGCAAGATTGATTGTCTTATCATAGACTCTTGGGACTTTTTAGGGAAACTTAAGGATGAGCTTTGGTCTAAAGGAACCACATTTCGACCATAGATGTAGTAGATCTGTTTACTTCAATACCTAAGGAAGATGGTATGTTTTACCTCTATACCAGTCTTGTTAGACATACATCATTTGATAGTGACAAGACAAAATTGATCAACTATTTAATTGCTCTGGTTTTAAACTATAATTATATTTTTTCCAAAGGGGAGTATTTTAAACAAATCAAAGGAGTAGCTATGGGGGTCTCATATGTCCCTATATATGCTAACTTAGTGCTCTTAGACTGGGAATTTAATTTTATCTTTGGAAGCAAATTTTACAAACATATCAAACTATATGTTAGGTACCTGGAAGACATTTTTAGTTTATGGAATGGGACTGCACACAATGTTAATAATTTTGTGAAATACATTAATAGTACACCTTCATTTTTAAAGTTCACATATAATTTTAACATGAAATGAATTAATTATGTGGATACATTGCTTCAACACACAGGCTTTAAATCAAATATATATAGGATGCCTACTTTTAGTAATTGTTATTTAGAATATTCCAGCAGTCACCCACTAAGTCAGAAAAAAGGTATTGTGAAAGGGCAGTTTATTAGAGCTGCCAGGATGATATGACACTAGGAAGATATAACAAAAGCTTGCATTAGTAGCTAATATGTTTCTAGCTCATGGTTATAATTTAGTACATGATATAAGATATGAGACGTTATATGCAGTTCCAATGGGGTATAAGTACAAACCCTTATTAGGCGTAGGATTAACCCATCAAGACAATGAGCAAGAAGCAAATTGTTTTGGTAGAGCTTTAGTGTTGGAGTATGGACCTCAGGCAGAAAAAAATTAAAAATATAAAAACAAGTAGAATATACCGAAAGATAACCCTGATATTTATAATATTTATAATGTTATTATATTTATACATTTTGGGGGATAAATCCTTCTTTTGTTTTTAAAACAGGTCCTAATTTAAAGCAAAGATTGGAAAGAGTGACTCTGGGTCACAGCAGAAAGATACAACTAACTGTGGAGCATGTGATCAATGTTCTTATATTCTGGAGGGTGAGTTTTAATTTTGGAGAATGACATTCACTCCACAATTAATTTTGTGAAAGGAAATTGTTGATCCAAGGACATAATTTACCTTGCTAAATGTTTTGGGTGGCCAGCTTTTTATGTGGATAAAACAGAAAGACCCCTGAGGAAAAGAATATATGAACATCTTTATCAGATAAGTAAACATATTATGAATAATGCATTATATAAACATCCTACTATTTGTCCTCATTTTACAAAGTTTAACTTTGGGATTTTAGAGCAAATTAAGGTAAACCCCAGGGTTGCATGCTTTCCAGACCCCTGGTAATAATGAAAACATTTCACTACAGCCTTTGTTAAATGCAAGGTCAAACTTCATTTGAGACTTATTTTAATTCTATTTAATTACTAGTTTTATTGTAACATTATTGAAGGACTAGAACATGTTATTAATTGCTTCGTTACTCTTTTTCTAATTATTCACTTTGTTGAGTGTTTGAACCTGTTTTAAGTTACTGTCCCTTTAAGGAATTCTCCTCTGAGTTATTGAAGGTGTCTTTAATTGAATCATTGAATTTATATAAAAGGACTGTAATATTAATTGTTTTTTTTTTCTGATGAAGTCCTAATGTCTATAGGACAAAAGCACTCAGTCCTTATGGTTTTCTCTTTTTTTTTATGTGTATTTAATAAAGTACCCTCAAACAGAAGTCTGTGTATTGGACTGCAGCGATGCTGTGGTGGATATTAGTTGTCTTGTGTCACTACACTTTTGGTAGTTTATAGTCCATGTGAGTGTAAATGACCCGAGACATACCTACCTAAACTACATGAAGAGAGACATCATGGAGCTCTCGGAATATGTGTACCAGGCTGGTATGGACTTAGCATTGAGCAGCATTTTACCTTCTCCAAGGTAAACTCAGGGGACAAATAAAGTCTACCAAAGCCATATAATCCAACATTGTAGTCATTGGAGAGTGATGGATTGCATGTGGCTTGCCTTATGGGTTTAAAAATAGAGGCCCAATAAGATGCGGTTGTATGTGTTGATGTGGGTGCTGTTTGGAAAGAGTGCATTTGGGGCTGTTGAGGATATTTGTTATGTGTACTTTGTCTAGGTAGTCTTTGAGGTTTAGGAAGGTTACGATTGAGTGCCTCAGCATATGTGGCTCTATGTGTCTGCTTTGAACTGTGTGTGATGGGCACAGTGTGTGTACAACTGACAACCTGACTGTCATTAGGAGTGCTTTTATGTGAGAGGTTTGCTTCCAGTGACATTGTGACATTGTGACATCTCTCACATACCATATCAGTTTATTTGAGAATTAACTCATTGTCAGTAAATGTAAGGCAAGTTCTACATTGCCTCAGGATGCCCATAACCAACAAGCTGGTAACAGAAATAGTGGAAAAGTTCATATCCATGGCAACATGTCCTTTTTTATTGATTAGATGGTTTCAGTGAGAATATAAAGTAATGTCAGGAGTATCTGGTTTGCAACTCTGGGAGCAGACTTTGTCATTGCAAACTAGTTGCACTATGTGCAACTAGGCATTGGTGAAATTTCCATGGTGCTTTTACAGCAAAAATGTCAACTCAACGTGTTTGGCTCTATAGAGGGCACTGCCAAACACTTAAGGGAAAGGTAATCAGTAGACCCTGATAATTTATAGATGAAGTATTTAGGGAGATATTGTGAAGTTAGGTTAGACAGCAGCAAAAAAGGCAGTACTTACTAAAAAGAAGGAATTAGCTTGTTCAAGAATGATGAAAAGAGGGGATTTACCTGAATGGCTACTGCATAGCAACTACTAGAGCTGGGATTACCACAGCTTCATGCTGCTGGGATACAATCCTCCTTTGCTTCTTCTCTCATCAGAAACAAAACAGTATCACCAATAATAAGATGAGAAGCAGGTCACAAACTCTTTCGTGATCCGCAGTCTTGTCCCAGATGATGCAAGGGTCTATAGGCTTGCTGTAGCTTTTTCCTGGTAGATGCCTTGAATAGCAGTCAGACCAGTCAAGAAGGTCCAACACAGACACTCACTGTCCAATCAGAAGCAGTCAGGAATCAATGGACTCTGCTCCTTCTCTCACTAGGAGTAGAATATAAGCACAAATTCCAAGCTTTCACCTGTCAAGCAGTTATTAGTCTTTATGATGATCAGCAGTCTCCAGGAAATAATGTCCCTGTGCTCCATCTCTTACCAGGAGAAAAACAGAAGCACTAATCCCAAGATGTCTAATGAGATGTTGTGAGACTGTGGGCTCTCCAATAATTGGTGGTCTTGGACAAGATGATGCAGATGTGTAAGGTAAGATGGAAAAATTGATTAATTTCATAAGAGTTACAGTGTGCACTAAGCAATTAGATATGAAAGATGGGGTAACTTAAGCTTTAGCTATCTAAGTGGATAGCCACTCATTTTAAAAGTACAAGACAAATTGAAAGGGGGTGGGCACTTTGTATTCTAACTCTACAGAATACAGTGAGAAATTTAAATAGCTATAGGGGAGTTATTTCACAAAATGATAATTTTGTGCTTACTCCCAATAGCAAATGAAAGTAGAGAAGGGTGGAAATGTGTAGTCAAATTAACATAAGGGGCAGGCAACTAGAAAGATAGCTGAGTTTAGAAACACAACAGCACCAGGGTGAGAGGGTGAGGGAAATTTTAATTTCTGTGTGACTCACAAGAGACACAGCTGTGATCTCTTTCCTAATTTAAATATATAATTAAAATCAGAATACAAGTAAAACACAGTATAAAGAAAACAAACCACAACATACAAAATAGAAGAAGGCAGTGAATCTATACAAAATAGAAGAAAGCAAAAACAAACTAATCTTTCCCTCACAGCAATCTTTGGCAGAGTCTGAGTGAGTGTGTCTAGTAAAGCCTTGAAATGTTTTGTTTTAACTCCTAAATAGAAGGTTTAGTTCCTAGCTCCACCCTCAATTCACAGGTCATTAACCTTAACTGTCCTGATCTCATTTCTGTACAATTCACAAGAGATACAGATGTGGTCTCTTTCCTAGTTTACCTATGCAGTTAAAAGCAAAATTCAAGTAAAATGCACTATAGAAAATAAACCACTATATACAAAATACAAAAAAGCAAAAACAAACTAATCTTTCCCTCACAGCAATGTATAGCAGAGTTTGAGTAAGCTGTTACCAGTAAATCTGATATGGAATGCCTCAGTCTTTTCCTTGTAGATGGACACACTTGCTCTGCAATAACAAATCACCACATTTTTAATTTAACTAATTTACAACTGCACTAGTGAAAGCCTCCACCAAAATCATACAGTATAAAAGAGTTGCATATGTGCATAGTTTGAAATATGCCGTTTTGGATAGAGGGCATTTTTTAAAACTCAAAACGCATTCACATACTATTCAAAATGTTATGTGTTATATCATCTAAAATGCAAAAGAGTGCATCTCTCTTCCAGCATGCATCACACTTTGTGTTATCGCAGTTCTGTATAATGTGAATTCATACTGTATAGTTGCCTATGTTAAAGCAAAATGCATAAGTGCACACAACACCATTTTTACAAAAGAAGAACAGAAGTAAGCAGCAATAAACAGGATACAGTTGATTTGCTAAGAGCACAGTGTTATCATTACCCGATATACCAGTCAGGTCCCCTCAAAAAGATATGCAGCAAAACTGGTATAATAGCTCATTACATATTATCTGCGATAATGCTTGGTTAGTGAGATTGGAAATCATCGCATGCATTTCTGCTAGTCTCAGGACATTGTGGAAAGCATAAACCTTATACTTGAAAAAGGAGAATGTGGGGAGAGAGTTGAAAGAATGAAAGCAATTATGATCACATATGGCACACAAGATGATAAATACAACACAGAAAGTAATCAAACACCCACTAGCCATTATTCCTCATTAATGCCCATTCTGTTAGATATTATGCTAAGAAAATGAGCTTCCTTTGAAGATGCTTGATAAATATTAACTACTAAACACATAGATGTAGCATTCATATATAAAATATAGGGCATGTATTTCTTGTAATTGAGGGCCAGATATCTGGTCAAAAGATATTCATTAATATTACTTAATCAAAAATGTCCACTAATAAAGAGATTTCTTTAACTTGAGTTATCAGAAGTGCAGATATTAGCCTGTAAAATTAACAGCTTTGCTCACAAGTTTGCAGAGTATGCTTCTCCTTCTTTAAAAGTAGATTCAATAAGCAGGGCTGTTGAGCTGTTTCTTGCTTGGTAGTTATAGTCCAGTGGTCCAGGGTTTGATTCCCTCAGTCACCATTACCCAACCTTGTGACTCTGAAC
Organism: Protopterus annectens; assembly: GCF_019279795.1. Lineage (NCBI taxonomy): Eukaryota > Metazoa > Chordata > Ceratodontiformes > Protopteridae > Protopterus > Protopterus annectens. Next base: position 187,504,922 of record NC_056747.1, on the reverse strand, counting down.
AAGTCACTTAACCAAACAGTACTCCTAGGCTGAGTCTAAAAGGTCCATGGAAATCAGTGCACTAACCCGGTAAACAAATGCAAATAAATAAATAAATTTACAGAGCAACCTCTGATTTCTGTATTGTTGTCCACATATCTCATTTGACAAAAACTTTACACAGGATGCCCTTCCTGACATAACTCTCCCCATTTGAAGGAGTGTTTTGGTAATGATTTTAAGAATAAGGGTGATGTGCAGAGCTGTAGTAAAAACAGAGGGATAAATTGATCAGCCACAGCATGAAGTTATGGGAAAGAATGGCGGAAGCTAGGTTAAGAAGGGAGGTGATGATGGTTAAAAAGAGAGGGATTTAAGGAATGGGTTGTGGAATTAATTCAGGAGCTATTAGACAAGATAGATTTATCTTCTGAAAACATAGCTAAGGGGTGGGATAAAATTAAAGTGGAGTTTAAAACTAGGTTGGAAATAAAAGAAAGGGAGATATGCCTAAACAGTAACAAGAATTATTTAGGGGGATTGACAAATGTTAAAGTACTGCAAAATAGGGGGAATCTCTCAGAACAAGTAAAGGAGCAACTGCAGAATCTTCTTCTTCTTCTTCTTCTTTCTGCTGCTCCTGTTAGGGGTCGCCACAGCGGATCACCTGTTTCCATTTCTTCCTGTCCTCTGCATCTTGCTCTGTCACACCAACCACCTGCATGTCCTCTCTCACCACTTCCATAAACCTCATCTTAGGCCTTCCTCTTTTCCTGTTACCTGGCAGCTTCATCCTTAGCATCCTTTTCCCAATATACCCAGCATCCATCCTCAGCACATGACCGAATCAACATAATCATGCCTCTCTGGCTTTGTCTCCAAACTGCCCAACCTGGGCTGACCCTCTAATATACTTATTCCTAATCCTGTCTACCCTCATCACACCCAGTGCAAATGTTAACATCTTTAATTCTGCATCCAGCTCTGAATCCTGCCTTTTTGCCAATGCCACTGTCTCCAACCCACATAACATAGCTGGTCTCACGACCCTCTTGTAGACCTTCTCTTTCACTCTTACTGGTACTCGTCTGTCACAAATCACTCCTGACACTCTTCTCCACCCACTCCATCCTGCCTGTACTCTCTTCTTCACCTGTCTTCCACACTCACCATTACTCTGAACTGATGATCACAAGTATTTAAACTCATCCACCTTCGTCACCTCTACTCCCTGCATCCTCACCATTCCTCTGTCCTCCCTCTCATTCACACACATATATTATGTCTTAGTCCTGCTGACCTTCATTCCTCTTCTCCCTAGAGCATATCTCCATCTCTCCAGGGTCTCGTCCACCTGTTCCCTACTCTCACTACAGATCACAATGTCATCTGCAAACATCATAGTCCACGGAGACTCCTGTCTGATCTCGTCTGTCAACCTGTCCATCACCATTGCAAATAAGAAAGGGCTCAGAGCTGATCCTTGATGTAATTCCACCTCCACCTCCACCTTAAACGCATTTGTCACTTCCACCGCAGACCTCACTGCTGTCACACTACCCTCGTACATATCCTGTACCACTCTTACATACTTCTCTGACACTCCTGACTTCCTCATACAATACCACAACTCCTCTCTAGGCATCCTCTCATATGCTTTCTCTAAATCCACAAAGACACAATGCAACTCCTTCTGACCTTCTCTGTACTTCTCCATCATAACTCTCAGAACAAACATCGCATCTGTAGTGCTCTTTCCTGGCATGAAACCATACTGCTGATGACTAATCATCTCCCTTCTTAACCTAGCTTCCACTACTCTTACCCATAACTTCATGCTGTGACTGATCAGTTTAATCCCTCTGTAGTTACTACAGCTCTGCACATCACCCTTATTCTTAAAAATCGGTACCAAAACACTTTTTCTCCATTCTTCAGGCATCCTCTCACTTTCTAAGATTTCATTAAACAATCTAGTTAAAAACTCCACTGCCATTTCACCTAAACACCTCCATGCTTCCACAGGTATGTCATCTGGGCCAACAGCCTTTCCATTCTTCATCCTCGTCATAGCTATCCTTACTTCCTGCTTGCTAATCCACTGCACTTCATGATTCACTATCCGCACATCATCCAACCTTCTCTCCCTCTCATTCTCTTCATTCATCAGCCCCTCAAAGTACTCTTTCCATCTATTCAACACACTCTCCTCGCTTGTGAGTACGTTTCCCTCATTGGCTAAACAGAAAATAAGTAAAATACCAAAGCCATATAATCCAACAGAAAATAAGGGATTACCTCGATAATATGCATGACTTTAGAAAGATTGCTGTTAAGCAACTGTTTTTTCATAATCTAGAGCACAAAAACTTTTACCACAATGACTCAGGCAAAAGAAAGTAGAAAGGGCTGTCACCAAGCTTAGGGAGCCTATAACAAAGAAAATAACAAGACATCCTGTAGAAGTATTAGAAATATTTCGGAAATTTTATGAAAATTTGTATAAAGTAGAGAAAATATGGAAATCAAGAACATGTACAAATGAAAATGTGTATGGAAGAATTAAATATGCCAAAACTAGAGGCAGATGAGGCTCAATTACTAACAGTTAGGATAGGAAGGGGTGAGATAAAAATGTCTATTTATAACCAATCTACAGGAAAGTCCCCAGGAAGAGATGGTATTCCTGTGGAAGTTTGGAAGTTAGGAGGGGAAAAACAGATAAAGATTGGAAAGGTTGTGTTTAACAGTATTTTAAGAGGAGCAGAAGTACCAACATCCTGGAAGAAAGCACTAGTAGCTGTAATACCTAAAGAGGGTAAAGATTCATCGGATCCATCTTCATACTTCAATACTAAAACATGATTATAAAGTGTTTATGTCTATAATGGCTAAAAGAATGGCAAAAGTGATACCAAAATTGAAAGATATGGATCAGGTGGCTGCCAAAGAAACAATTACTAGAAAATGGAAATCAAAGTCTAGACCAACTTTACTAGAAGTAGTGAATATAGTAACAGAGATAAAACAACTGGAATTGGGATCTTTAGAAAAGGGAAGGTCGGAGCGGCCTTAGGTCAACTGCTGCCCTAGGCAAAAGGGCTCCATGATGCCCCACCATCACCACCTGGTGCCCCCATCCTGGTCTACCTACACCAAATAAATACTGGAAAAGCGTCCCTGCTAGAGCGGCGCCCTAGGTAGCCACCTAGTTGGCCTATGCCTAAAGCTGACTATGGGAAGGAGCAAAGTACATAGGAAAAAAATGGGAATTGTGGGAACAATATATGCAGAGCAGGAGCAAGGTTTAAGAGTCAGGATTTGAATGAGCTATATAATGCTTAACTGACAATGACTGGCTGGTTTATAAGTGATGTAGAATGTTTACAACTATAGTTATTTCAATGGTGCCTGTGGTGTAAACTGTTTGTAACTAAAGTGATATCATTTTGCATATTTCTCATTTATATAACTGTAAGATTGCCTTTGTCATATGTGTAGATTTAATAAAGATGTTTGGAAAAAAAAGAAGAAGGGAGGTGATGATTAGTGAGCAGCAGTATGGTTTCATGCTCGGAAACAGCACTACACATGCATTCTTTGCTCTGAGGATGCTGCTGGAGAAGTATAGAGAAGGTCAGAAGCAGTTACATTGTGTCTTTGTGGACTTAGAGAAAGCATATGACAGGGTGCCTAGAGAGGAGTTGTGATATTCTATGAGGAAGTTGGGAGTGTAAGAGAAGTATGTAAGAGTGGTACTGGATATGTACGAGGGTAGTGTGACAGCGGTGAGGTCTGCGGTGGGAGTGACGGATGCGTTTAAGGTGGAGGTGAGATTACATCAAGGATCAGCTCTGAGCCCTTTCTTATTTGCAATGTTGATGAACAGGTTGACAGATGAGATCAGACAGGAGTCCTCGTGGACTATGATGTTTGCGGATCATATTGTGATCTGTAGTGAGAGTAGGGAATAGGTTGAGGAGACCCTGGAGAAGTGGAGATATGCTCTAGAGAGGAGAGAAATGAAGGTCAGCAGGACTAAGACAGAATATATGTGTGTGAATGAGAGGGAGGATAGAGGAATGGTGAGGATGCAGGGAGTACAGTTAGCGAAGGTAGATGAGTTCAAGTACTTGGGATCAACAGTTCAGAGTAATGGTGAGTGTGGAAGAGAGGTGAAGAGAGAGTACAGGCAGTGTGGAGTAGGTGAAAAAGAGTGTCAGGAGTGATTTGTGACAGACGAGTACTGGTAAGAGTGAAAGGGAAGGTCTACAAGAGGTAGTGACACCAGCTATGTTATATGGGTTGGAGATGATGGCATTGATGAAAAGACAGGAATCAGAGCTAGAGGTGGCAGAGTTAAAGACGTTAAGATTTCCACTGGGTGTGATGAGGATGGACATGATTAGAAATCAGTATATTAGAGGGTCAGCTCAGGTTGGACGGTTTGGAGACAAAGCCAGAGAAGCAAGATTGAGCTGGTTTGGACATGTGCTGAGGAGGGATTCTAGGTATAATGGGAAAATGATGCTAAGACTGGAGCTGCCAGGTAAGAAGAAAAGAGGAAGGTCCTTAGGCCTTATCTTAATAATTCTTATGGATGTGGTGAGAGGGGACATGCAGGTGGTTGGTGTGACAGAGCAAGATGCAGGGGACAGGAAGAAATGGAAACAGATGATCTGCTGTGGTGACCCCTAACAGGAACAGGCAAAAGAAGAAGAAGACAGAGCAACCTCTGATTTATGAAAAGGATTACACAGCTAATAGCAATTCTGTGCAGCAGCCTTCTATGTCTTTGGAAGTGGGTGGCAATGTAAATCTTACTAATATTGTGAATTCTATAAAGGCAATATAAAATACTTTGTATTCTTTTCAGAAAAGTGCTGAACAATATTTAGGCCTGAAGTCTGCAATATTAGAAACAAATGTCAAAGGCACTTAGCTTTCCATTATTGGCCTAGAATTTTCTAAGTTAGAAAAGCAAGAAATTGAATATAATAGTGCTAATAAGTGTTTTATAAAATGGGTGAGATTGAAAATAGGTGAAGTAACATACAGTTCTTTTGTACATCAGTGACAAAGGAAACACAGCTGTTTTCTTAGTTTATCTTAGCTGAGATATTTTTTAAAATGCATTGTCTGAATTTTGGATGACTGAAATTGTTTAGGTCAATATGCATATTACTTTGCTGGAGGCTTTTACATGTTTTTAACCACTGTTTTGCACTAGTCCCAGATAAATGTAAGTCATGGAATTAGTAATATTTTACTTATTTTACTTTAGTATATTTTACTTATTTTACTTATATTTTACTTATTTTACTTAGATATTATCTGGCTCTTTTATTGCATTCTGAATATTTATCCTTTTAAATCTTTTAAAACTTTGAATTAATGAGATATTAAAAAGAAAGTTAAGCTTTTATAATGAGAAACTCATGAACAGATTAAAAAGTTACGCTGATACAGCAAAAATGATCCCCAGGATTTACTAATCTTCCGTGTAAGACTAAATTAGTCTTACATGGAAATGCCAGTCTAAGAATATGATGGCAGCGCACCATGCATATTAATGAGGGCGCGCTGCCTCAACTCTAAAGCTTACACGGAACATGGACGAGTGTAGGGGGCATGTCGGACTGCCGAGCAGTCCAACAATCCATGCCCCTGAAATGACGAAACTCGAGAAATGTTGAGTTACATGAGCGAGTCCGCTCACATGTGTACATTGTAAAACTACACTCCCCCATATGTTAAACCTCGTACAAATTTAAAAATTAAAAGAAATTTTTTTTTTTGTTTTATTTCCAATATAGCTGCCAGTATTTGCGTGTGTTTGAACGGGATTGCCCATTGCTTAGCTACAGTTAGCAGCTTAGACACCGAAGAAGATAATAGGAAAAATATATGCAAATTAAGCAAATAGCGATAGCGTAGTTGTTAGAGCCTTGGCACAAAGAGGAGGCATTCCCGGTTCGAGTCCCACTACTGCACATTCCATTTTCTTTTGGAAATCTGTATACAAAAATATTTCCTGACATTTATCATGTATAAGTTTTGTAAAAAGCATTCAAATGTTATATGTAGTAGTGAACGAATTTTATATATATATATATATATATATATATATATATATATATATATATATGAAGGTGAAATGGTTATGCATTCTGAGGCATGAGTAACTTATTTTAAGCAATATAAAGCACTGCTAAGCACATTTTACCAGTACTGAGTATATTTAAATCCAATTGCTTGTAGCTAAGCACCGCATTAACAAGAGCAATGTCTTTGCGCACAGCTGCTCACCGTGCCAACCCACGCAACTACAACGTATTTGCGTGTAGCTGCGCACCACGCTAACCAGCGCAACATCGGGCAATGTCGAGCTACATTGGGCAAAGTTGGGCAAAGTAGGGCAAAGATGAGCAAAGTCGGCTAAACACGGCCATACCTCCTTTACTGTACCATAACCATTCAGGTCTGGCCAGTAGGAAAATAAAAAGCAGCGACAGGGCTCGAACTCAGGATACTGTGCACTATAGTCACAGTACATAACCACTAAGCCATGACAGCATTTCATAACCATGCACTTTCAACAGACACATATCTGTCAAAGGAATATTAAACAATGCCAACATCAGCTAAGCAGGTGTGCCTACAGCTGAGTTTTTTCAAAACTGGCCAATCACAAATAAGTGTGGGAAATGAGGCATATTTAAGCTCCACAGGCGGGAATACTTGCCATAACTGGTTGTAGCTCCCTTCTGCAGTCAGCATGACCTGTGTTGGAGAAGGCACTTGATTTCAAGTGCAACGTTGGGACACTGAGGAGTCCAAAGTAATGGTTTGGCTCCTTGTCCACAATCATAAGGAAAGACTCCTGTGGGGCCAGTACCAGGGCACCCAATATAAAACAGAGGCCTGGAACAGTCTTGCTCATGATCTCACCAGTGCCACTGGTGTTCCTCAGACTGGTGAGCAGGTCAGGCACCATTATTCTGACCTGAAGCGACGTAAGGAGGATCAACTGGACCAGTGGATCCAGGAATCCCATGCGATGCCTAATGCCCCAGTACTGAGTAAGTAGCCATTGTATTAAGTAGTTAAGAATTGCTATGCTTGTCTATACTATGGACAGGTATGTCTCAATATCACTGCATTTACTTCACAGCTGCAGGTGTCCGGGCTATGAATCAGCAAGCCCAAGAAGATAGGTTGCAAAAGCTGCATCATCAGGCAGGTTAGTAATTATTCTGCATGTACTGTTATATAAAATAAATGAGAGGGCCTTCAAAAAGTGTTTTAACCCAATAAATAAAGGTGTAATAATCCTTTAATAAATGTATAATTCCTGGAGTGCGTCTGTGTCATTTTCTTTGATATGTTGTATTGTTGCATTTTACAAATAGTACTGTTGTATTAAGCAGTGTTAACCCACACTTGGGTAGGCCCATATAACGTGGATGAAGGGAGTGCCAGTAGCTTTTATACATATTTACAGCCTTCAATTGCTGGTTCATACCCAGCATGTACAGGTTAATCTGGCACATGAGTAGCTTGGTATTGTGTTCCCCAGAAATGTCAGTGTGCTGCCAGAAATGTAGGGAGCTGTTAATATATAACTGATACTTTCACCTGAACATATCTAGATAATTATATGAAAGTAGAGCTGTCAGGGTACCATCTTAGCATTAGTGTGTGTGAGCAACTCTCAAAATATGTAGCAGTAACATCTGCATCTTGGACAGTTTGTATGTAAGATACAGCTCATATTAAAATAATGATCTAGTAAAATCCAATTGCACAATATAAGGACATTGGGTAGTGTAATAATACATGTAAGGGACATATAATTGCAGTTAATAGGAATGTATTGAAAATTAGAAGGATATATAATTTGTTAATTGAGCTATCCTTTTCCCACCCTACTGTATGTGCATAAAAAATGCAATTTCACACCTCAATCGGTATGTCTAATCTCAAAACATTTGTTGGGACATATGTCCTATTGGTTTATAAATATTTGCATTTATTTCTATGCATGTGCCCTGTTAAAATACCACAATATTGGTGGCCTGTTGTCATCTATTCAACCTGCATGCTGTTATAATGTCCACTATTGTTCTATATATGCATGTGTTATGCTTGCTTTTCAACTGTTGAAAATCTGGTGTGTTGGGTTAATGGGAATACTTCTGCATGCTGTTATAACTATTTGGGAATGCTGTTGACTGTTACTAACCCATATCTTTATTAAACCCTCCAAAACATAGTTCGTATGGGAAGGCCGGTCCCAGCAGACCCACCTGTCCCACCTCAGCTGGCCATGGCACCTGGCACCAGCAGCTCCGGTGCCCAGCCTGGGACCTCCTCCTCCATTGGCCCTGTGCCACCTTTGGGTGGAAGTGCTGCAGGGGATGGGGCTTGCCCCCCCCCCCATGCAAGCATGTGCAGAAGAGGGCCACCTATCACCCTTTGAACAGTCCGGGCTGTGGTGCGAAGAGAGATTGAGCGTTCTGTTGCAGAACCTCTACGCCAGCTTAAGGTATGAGTGGCACAACTCCCGGGTCAGCCTGCCCCTCCTACACAGCCTCCAGCACAGCCACCCTCTGGGCTGTGAAGGTGCAGTGGTGACTGCCCATGGTTGGGGACCTCAGTCCCACTGTTTCCATCTGTGGGCTCATGGGCTTGCGATTTCCAAACATCCCTCCCAGTCAAAGGTGTTCACCTACCACATGTGTCATATGCTGCCCCTGTATGCATCTTGTTTTTCTTGTCTGTTTACCTCCCCAACCTACCTCCTCAAATATACCTACTTCCCCTACCCCACATTCCACTCTCACCTGAAAAAAAAAAAGGGCAATCTGCTCCCAAAAAAAAATTACGCCCCATACATAGCTGCCCATTTTGTACATATGTCCACTGGACACATAAAATGTAATTTAATTGGCATTACAACATACTTTGTTGTCCTCACCCCTCTCTCAGGGGTTGAAGGTTTCATATCTACCTCCAAATTTATTCCATATGCACAGCTGTTGCTGTTAAAGAAATGGGCAGCTATGGACCTTCCCTACACCCATCCTGCACATCCTGAGCTACTTTCCATACTGTATTTCCCTCTTTGTGCCCCTTTTTCACCACTTTCCTATCTCCCCATTTTTTCTTTCAAAGAAATGAGCATGGGGGTTAGCGGGAGTAAGCACTATTAAGCAGTAGTTAGCGGGTTTGGGAGAGTTTGTGCTTGTTTGTGCTTAGCTAAGCAATGCTAAGCATTGCGCAAACCCTCACAAACCTGCTTACAACTGCTTAAAAGTGCCTTAGTTGCTCTGTATGTGAGGGCCCTTGTTCTGCTCAGGAGCAAAATAAAACACCTCTGTCAGTCTCGAACCCCGGACCTTGTACACACTACACAACATGAAGTACGACTAAGCCACAGTAGATAAACAACAAGTTGGTGTTGAAATAAATATATCATGCATCAGAATGAGTGAATGTAAAGGAAAAATAGGAATGCCATACCACACAACTTGTTCTGTGGATCTTTACCAACAGTTGTTGTGGGATTATATTATATGACTGTGATAAGAGAAGCAGCCATTCTAGCAGGAAATAATGTTACACCATCACTTTACAACCCCACACAGTATTGCAGCAGGACAAACACTGGCATATATGTTTAGGGCAGAGGCCATACCTCCCAACTGTCCCTAATTTTCAGGGATGTCCCTGATTTTGACACAAATTTTAGCTCTGTCCCTCTGAAACCCTCCTAAAACTACTGACTTTGGCCAGAAAGGTGGTGAATTACACTTAATGAATAATGACAATAATTAAGAGTTAGACACCTCTTTTACTTCAGAAAAGGTGTATTAATTCATATGCTCTGATTCTCTCAATGTTTCAACTTAATGGCACTAATATTTTAATGGTGTCCCTGACTTTTTCTTTACTTTTCCCTGAGTCTGTTCAAATATATACATGAGTGTTTGAGAGGTCTGGCAGAGGCAGAAACATAGAGGCATATCAGCCTTTCTACTTACACACTGTGCAAATAGCTTTGGAAGGAGTTTTGTAAGCATACCCTTATGTAGGAATACAACACTGAAATACAAATGGATGTAGCCATGTACTGGTAGCAACCAACTGTAACAATGACATTGCTCTATTGCTGAAAAGACCTGTGTGGTGCACAGACAAAAAATAACAGGCTATTCTCTGGCTACCATGTGGATAGGTCCATAATTGGGAGTTACGCAGACAGACTACTTGCCTTGATAAACTAACATGTACACAGCAACCCTGTAAGTCCAGCAAGATAAAATCCACACAATAATACTTACACTGTCTGTACTTCTGCACCCCTACCCAAATGTAGACTATACCTGTGTGTGCAGGGTCTACCAAGGATGTAGGTAAGCATACTCACAGTACTGAAATGTGTCCAGTTTTTCTGAGCAGCTTGTGCTAATGTTGTTGTGTCTTTCAGCTTTTCCCGGTTAGGGGTCGCCACAGCGGAACTCCAGTCCGTTAATGATTGGTAGTAGATTTTTAAGTGTCGAGATGCCAGCCCTGACGCACAACCTTCAACGAAGGTACACCCATTCACACGTCTCCACACAGAAGACGGTCTAGCTGAGAATTGAACCATGTCAACACTAAAAAAAGCACAAACTGTTTAGAGCTGAGTAAATGAATATTCACAGTATAGCAGTTCACAAACAATGCTTGTGCCAAAGGAATACATCTCAATAACTAGCTTTGTATGGCAGTTAATTGTAAAAGTTGAAAAGAAAGTACATCTTTCCATGTATCTTGGGGTAGCATTTTGAGGGGTGAGTACATTTCTACACTGACAAGTGGGTACTGGAAGCAGCAACATTAGGTCTGAGTACAAAATGTAAATCTCTGGCTACACCCCTGGCTTCTGATATAAGAACTATACCAACCTTCTGTCTAAAACAATGATGTCCACACCAAACAAGGATGATCTCCATCTTGGAAAGCTGAAAGGGCCACACCTACCTGAGTTAGCAATTTATAGTACTGGGTTGCTATGACAGTGATTACTGCAATTACTACACAGCAGGCTGCATGCAACTAGCAAATGGTGGCCACTAACTGGTGCAGAGGCCATCACATGCTCATGTGCAAATACCTACAAAAGCAGGCTGCAATCTCTGCCAACAAACTCAATCACTCTATTGCAGAGACTGACAGAGAGAGAGACAGAGAGAGAGAGAGAGAGACAGAGAAAAGGAAAAAAAAAAAAAAGAAATATTACCAAATCATACAAAGGAAAGGTATGTGACACATATGTATTTACTGGCATGTAGTAAATGTTATTGAAAAATAGTCTACATAATGTGAACCATTCATATGTGGCAGCAGTACTTATTTATGCATAGATGTTCTGCTTAACTACTGCTATGGACAATACAGTGTGTACCTGTGGGCAGTGGGACATACCTGTGAAATGTGTAGCTCAGCATTAAATGTCAAAGATTTGATCCATGTTATCTGTGTTCTGTATAGTAGTGTGGCCAATGGCTGTTGGTGGGGATTAGCGCTGACGTTATATAAACATGGGTGTAACAGAACAACACGTGCATGATAGTCATATTAAAATGTAGCTTAGCATTGGCAACTGCTGTAGCAGTCTAGTATACTTATCTAGCATCTGCAGCCATCCTGCATCCTGTGTGCCACACAGGTTTGTAGGTGTACATTTGTGAACATGGTGGAGGTGCACTGTCTGCATGTACGTGCATATTGGACACATGGGCAGGGTGACATGCACTGTATCGGCCAGTATAAACACTCCATACTTTCTATTGGTGGCCAGTATGCATTGTACTACACACCTTTTGGAACTTGAGTATGCATGTGTGTGTGTGTGTGACACAGGTTGACACTGTGCTGTGGGTGATGCTGTTGTTGCTTTCTGTCATTGCTTCTTGCATTACTAAGGTTAACACTGTCCCAGCTGCATAATCCTTTATTAATGCACACTGTTCACATACAGGATTGCATGGACCGTGCTATCGCAAACACAAGAAATTCTCACTTATACAGTAAAAGTGCATTAGTCTCATGGACCCCTGCCATAAATTAAATATATAATAGAAGGTGTGATGTTGTACCAAAAAAAGAGTTACATACCAAGAAGGGATAACCTCTCTGGTCAGTATCATTGGGAAAATACAATCCCTCAATAAACATACAAGGCAAGCTTCAAAATACAAAATGGCAAGGATTCCAAAGACAACACTAAAGCTTTCTTCAGTGTTGTTCATAATCTACAGGGGAAATCTCAGATCGGGTCACAGTTAATGTAAATGGTCACAAAATACACTTATCTGACTGATATTACCAATTCCTTGTCAGACGGTGTGAATGCGGATTTCACCACCCTGTCATTACACAAGGGCTACATTTCCAGACCTGAAGAATGTAAAACCTGATGATTCACAGACACTCTAGTTAAATCATCTCTTTAACAAAGTACTCACCATAGTGGCTATGGTACTGGACAGTGTCCCTGGCTGTGTCATACACAAGCTGACATATGAAGTCACCACTCACCTAAATGCTCTGTCCAGATGCAGCCTCTATAGGGGTTACATACTTGTGGAATGACACATGGTAATGGTGTTCACAGTTCACAAGGGTTGAGCTACAATGTCTTCTTCTTCTCCTTTTGGATGCTCCCATAAGGGGTGGCCACATTACATCATCTGTTTCTATTTCTTCCTGCCCTCTGCATCTTGCGCTGTCACACCATCCACCTGCATGTCCTCTCTCACCACAGCCATAAACCTCATCTTAGGCATTCCTCTTTTCCTGTTACCTGGCGGCTTCATCCTTAGCATCTATTTCACAATATACTCTGCATCCCTCCTCAGCACATGTACAAACCAACTTAATCCTGCCTATCGGGCTTGGTCTACTAACCTTCAAACCTGGCCTGACCCTCTAATATACTTATTCTTAAACCTGTCCACCCTCATCACACCCACTGCAAATGTTAACATAAATTGATTAAGGGTAGAACTACAACAGGTCCTGGAAACTCTCACCCTATAAGCCAGACAAATGTTATCTGGAAGGCTATGGAGCACAGCATTATGGAACTCATTAATCTAGACATTATGAACCTGGAAACACTGCACCATACCCACTTAGGTTCTTTAAAGGCCAGATCATGGCTCCTACACCTAGTAGACTTCAAGCCAGTCAACAAGGCTATCAGTGAGGGAGGGGAGATCAACACAGCCAAGCTATAGCTCACAGGCAATTCATACCCATCCTGCATGCTGGTATTATACATAACGTCAACAGACTGACCATAAACGATTGTTAGATGATGGCTTGACAACTGATGCACAGATGCAGGACACACAGTAACATTTGCAGCCTCCATGTACTATTCTAAGCAAGTAACAAGTGGTATTCACCTGCACTCAGTCCTGGGACCACTCCTGTTTGGCATATAGCTTTCTTAGGTACAAGCAAACACAGTAGAGATATGTCTGCCCATGTCTGATGACAATGCATACTGTGGGCTGTACTTTATTCTCCAGATGACGCACACACATCCTTCAAAAGGGTATCATACAGACAGATACCTGGTGTCAAACTCATGCTGTAAAGCTATAAGCCAAAGAAAGCATAGTTATCCACTTTTAGAAAACAAAGTATCCCCAGAGTACCACATAGGTAGTAGCCCCCAAAATGTGGAACAGGTACTAATGTATACATAGAGCCATGTGTTAAGTCATCTCTCAGCATAAACAACAAACACAGTATCCAGCAAATCTTTGTTTTAATAAAATCTCTGACGTCTCGGCCAAAGCCTTCAAGGAGAATAAAAATGTATACAAGCACCCACTCTTTTATAACAGAAACAATTAACCAATCAAACAATTAAATAATTAATGAAGCAACGCTCTCCAATTGAACTCTTCATTAAGCCCATAAGGAGACATAGTTTTATACTTTAAAATGAATAAAGCTTCTTTTTGTAATAAAACAGTTTTAACATCCTCATGACAGTACAAAGATAGCTTAACTTGTTCTAAAATAGTAGCTTTTAAACCTACACTACTTTTATTATGGAATTCTAAAAAGTGCAGAGCCACAGGGCTTTCTATATTGCCATTGTTAATGTCCCTTATGTGCTCCAACAGTCTCAGTTTAAAAGCTCTTTTTGTTTCACCTATGTAATAAATATTACATGGACAACAGAGAGCATAAATGACCCCTACTGTATTACAACAAAACTGCTTAACAGAAATAAACTTAACATCATTAATAAAAGGAAAACAAGATACAATATATTTGCAGGCTTTGCACCTTCCACAAGAAAAGGTGCCAGTTTTACATGGTTCTTTATAAAATTGAGAAGGAGGTATACTAAATTTACTTCTCACTAAAAAATTTTTTATATTTCTACCTCTCCGAAAAGAAAATTTTAGATTAACATTCAGCCATTGTTGACCGCTTTTCCAAGAGTGTAAATAAGACCAAAATTGTTTAACTATATCAAGAAATTGAAAAGTAAAACATCCATAGGTAGTCACAAAATACATATTTTCCTTATACTCCCTGCCATTGTCATATTTAACCATATTATTATCATAATGATTATTTTCGACATCAACAGGCTCAATCCTTTTAACCAACTTGTCAAAACATCTATTCAAAGTGTCTTTATTATACCCTCTATTCATAAAAGACTCCACCAAACAATTCATTTCTTGCTGAAAAATATCAGGTCAATATAGAAAGCCCTGTGGCTCTGCACTTTTTAGAATTCCATAATAAAAGTAGTGTAGGTTTAAAAGCTACTATTTTAGAACAAGTTAAGCTATCTTTGTACTGTCATGAGGATGTTAAAACTGTTTTATTACAAAAAGAAGCTTTATTCATTTTAAAGTATAAAACTATGTCTCCTTATGGGCTTAATGAAGAGTTCAATTGGAGAGCGTTGCTTCATTAATTATTTAATTGTTTGATTGGTTAATTGTTTCTGTTATAAAAGAGTGGGTGCTTGTATACATTTTTATTCTCCTTGAAGGCTTTGGCCGAGACGTCAGAGATTTTATTAAAACAAATATTTGCTGGATACTGTGTTTGTTGTTTATGCTATTGGCTGTTTTCTCCGTTGCCTTTTGATGTTAAGTCATCTCTCCTTTGATAATTACATTACCAAAGGGTTTTGGAAATCCTTCTGTGGAGCACATAAGCAATAAAGGGTTTGCATGCAGATGCACAGAGGTTGTTGCACACCTATAATGATTAGTCATCTTTGCCAGACCTTGCTTGCTTTGGAACAGGTTTCAAATATACCTCAAGCATAAACACTCACTCACACTCTTCAGTAGAAACTGTGATGATGGATGTGAAATGAAAGACATAGCCCAGGGATCACTGCAGTGGCTAAGCTTGTCATAAGCATACAGAAGTGACTTAAGGTCTGGAAAGTGCCAGCGCGCTCTGGCAAAGATAACAGATGTGTCCATGGAGAAAGCAGAGTACCCACCTATGAAATACTCAAGCTCACATGTATGTATATGGATTTGCCCCACAACTACCTTACATGTGTAATGCATATACAGTTGTCATTGTGATATGTCATACACTAGAAAAATCAAAATCCACTCCACATTGGCCAACGGTGTCACACACCAGGAGCACACACAGTCTGCAAGTGCAAGATTCAAACTCTTTCCTAACTACATTATGATACTACAGCAGTATGCATTTACACAACATGCTATACACATTACTGAGATTTCACCTTTCCACAGGTATATTTGTAGGATGGTGACATCATCAGATTTGTCAAAGATGAGTATACCATTTTTAAGGTGTGTGAGTAGTCTCCAAAAAGGTTGCTCTTCCCAAGGAAAACACACACAGAGTTTGCAAATGCAGGATTCAAACCCCTGCCTAACTACATTATGATACTACAGCAGTATGCATTTACACAACGTGCTATACACATTACTGGGCCTTCTCCTTTCCACAGGTATATTTGTAGGATGGTGACATCATGAGACTTGACAAAGATGAGTATACCACTTTTAAAGGGTGTGAGTAGTCTCCAAAAAGGTTGCTTCTCCCCAGAAAGACACACACACACAATTAGCAGGTGCAGGATTCAAACCCCTACCTAATTACATTATGATACTACAGCAGTATGCATTTACATGATGTGGATGTGTACATTACTGGGATTTCTCCTTTCCACAGGTATATTTGTAGGATGGTGACATCATGAGACTTGACAAAGATGAGTATACCACTTTTAAGGGGTGTGAGTAGTCTCCAAAAAGGTTGCTCTCTCCCCAGACAGACACACACACACACACACAGTTGGCAAGTGCGGTGTTCTTAATCCAAACTAAGTACGTCTTTACACTTCAGCAAGCAATATGGAGTTACAGGGTATAATACAGACATTACTTGCTGACAGTTTGCCCAAAGTTTTTTTTCACATTTGCTAACCTCAGCAGGCTTATCATACTAGGTGTATTGTGAGTGTATTGTATGCATAGGCCATGACCATATCATATATGGTTTGATGCACCACATGCTGGCACACACAGGGTCAAACCGGTGGCTAAGCTCTGTCAACCCAATACTGGACAATACAGTCAGGAGGAGTAGGGTCATACAACCACAACACCAACTGTCTCACATAGACCTACAATATAAGCACCAGCAAAACACACACATAAATACACATTACACATACAAATATTAATCTGAAAAAGAGAGAGTGTCCTCCTAAGCAGACAAGCAAGCAACATGCACCTCCAAGCACACACCAGAAAACACATAATACACCAAAGTAGTGTGCCTCACAACAGGCCCTAAGGCAAAACAACATACTCAACACACTAGTAATAGGTGACTTCATAGTCAGGCACACAGATGTTCCACTCACTCGGCTGGACAAGGGGAAGGTTATTGTCAGTTGTCTGTCAGGTGCTATGATCCGCCACATAACATAAGTACTTACATCACTCCAGAACAGGTACATATATGACGTACTTTGTACATGTCAGTGTGAATGATCTGAGACATACCTCCCAGGACAACATGACAAAAGATATATAGTAGCTCTATGATCATGTAGCCCAGGCTGGTATGACCCTGACCTTGAGTAGCATCTTACCTTCACCTACATGATACTGCAATATAACAGAAAGACGATAAACTTCAACAATTGGCTGAGCTTCTGATGTCATTCAAAGGGGATCCAGTCTCTGTCTGCCTGTGATGACATGATAGACAAGCCTTGTTGCTTCGCTACAGATGGTTTGCACCTGTCGCCCCTATGCTTCTGAATACTGGGCAAGGCTGTTGCTGTCCCCATATTACCTTTTTTAGGCAAGGCTCAAAGGTTCATAGGTTCATAGGTAGGTACTAGGCTATCTGCCCAAGGGCATTTATAAGCCTAGCCATAATGTGTTGGCTTTTGCCTCCCTTTTAAATTAGTTTCCTGGGCCTCTGTCTAGCAGGGCCACTGAAGTGATCCCAGGGGTAAATTTACAATTTCCCATCCACTCGTCAAGATTCCTCTTGAAGAGAGTGAGCGAGGGGCTCTGCCTAACATCAACTGGGATTCTATTCCAGAGCGAGGGAAGTCTCTGGGACAGGAATCTATCCCTCTAGTACATCCTGTTTATTGCTGTGCTGAGGTTTAATTCACTGAAGCGTGTGGCTCTAAGAGATTTGGTTTTCTTGAGGTGGAGCATGTCCATTAATTCCAGGTTGGACATGGCCTTATACGTCAGGCATAGATCACCTCTTAGCAGGCAGTAAGCAACCGAGTAGAGCTGGAGTTTCTTTAGTCGAGCTGCATAGAGCATCTCTTTGAGGCCCATGATCCTCTTGGTGAGGTACTTCTGTGGTCTTACCAGCTGTTGAATGTGCCGATTAAGGTACATACCAAATGAGGCATTGTACTCTATTATGGGCCAAATGAGTGATGAGTAGAGGGGCACAATGACCTCTCTTGATCTAGAGGTGAACCCTTTCGTGATTAGGTGGGTTACATAGAAGGAATTTCTAAACACTTTGGCAATGTGATTATCAAAGGAGAGTCTACTGTCCACTTGTGTCCCAAGGTCTCTTATCACACTTTCAGTGTTAAGTATACTACCGCCTATGTTGTAGTTCATGGGTACAGAGTTTTTACCAAAGGGGATGACAAGGCACTTTTTGGCATTGAGCTTGAGGCCATGGTTTTGACACCAGGCATCTGTCTCAGTGAGGCCCTTTTGTACGATGTCCACATCGTTAGTAGTTTTGATTATGGCTCCCAGTTTGCAGTCATCTGGGAACTTCATTAGCCAAAGACCTTCTGTGTTAGCCTGTACTTCAGGGAAGTAGATACCAAACAGGACAGGACACAGAACTGAACCCTGTGGTACTCCACTTGTCACTGGTCTGAAGTTGGAATTGGAGTCTGCTACTTTCACAGTGTGGGTTCTGTCAGTGAGCCAGTTGGCACCCCATCTTGTGACATAGGGATTTATACCTAGTTTAGTGAGTTTATCTATAATTCCAGAGTGGGGAATGGTGTCAAAAGCCTTGGTAAGATCGAGATAGGCTGTGTGAACCACCTTACCCTTGTCTACGGCTTTGGTGACTGCTTCAAAGAAGTCTATCAGGTTTAGGAGACATGATCTGCCTTTTACAAACCCAAAATGGTTGTGGTCCAGAGTTTGGAGATTACCAATGTCTTTTTGTTTATAAGTTCCATGATGATACATTCCATGGCCTTGCAGACCAGGCTCATCAGGCTAATGGGGCACTAGTTCCTGGGGTCCATGGTGGCTCCACCCTTGTGTAGTGGGATAACCATCGCTGTGTGCCATTCAGCAGGCACAATGCCTGAGGTGAGGTTATGATTGAACATGGTACATAGATGTGGTTCCAGTTCATTCTGTAGTTCATGTAGAACGCAGCCTGGGAGGTTATCTGGTCCCATGGATGCTGTGTTCCTGGCTTTGGAGAGTGTTTTTTACCTGTGCAGTCATGATGACAGGTACTTTGCATTTTTTCAGTATAGAGATGGGCTCTTTCATGGGTGAGAGGGGGGTAAAGTTAGCACTGATCCTATCTGCCAGAATGCTGGCAATATCAGTTGTGTCTGTATATTTAGTGCCATTGTGCTGTAACTCAGAGCAGATCTGAGTGTTGCTATTGAGATTCTTAACATAGCTATAGAATGCTTTGTGGTTGTCTTTAAAATCAGTGGTGATTTTGTTTTTGTAACTAGCTTTGGAGGATTTTATCAGGGATCGCAGCTTCTTACTGAGGCTGACTAGGGAGCTCCTCCACTCATGGGCTTTTACCCTCTTTTGCAACAGTTTCTTCCTTCTGTTGTGCAGTTTGTTTATGGCAGGGGACCACCAGATTGGCTTCCTTTTCTTGGAGGATAGCATCTTGGTTCTGTTTGCAATAGCACAATGCATGCACTCATGTAAGTGCTTATAAAGTGCAATTGTGAAGGATTCAGTAGTCGTAACTGTATTGTCCGTCTGCATGGGTGTCCTGAAGTTCACCACTTCTGTCTTAAGAAGCATGAAGTTGGCTTTGGAGAAATATTTTAACATGGTTTCCTTAATGGGGGGTGGGGCCAGAATGTGGATATGTAGGGTAATTAGCTTATGGTCAGATGGGACCAATGAGGCGTTGACTTCAGGTGTGGAACACCGGTCACTCAGGACAAACCAAACCCCATAACCAACACAAATAACCACAAAGTGAGCTAAATGCTAGTCATTGCCAAAAGTCTCAGCCTCCAGATGCACACACTCGAGGCACTTCTCAGTATGGAGAATGTTGATATCTGTGCAGTAACAGAAACCTAGTTCAAGGCTCCAGAGAGCACACCAGCACTACCAGGATACTACTCATTCCATACCTTTCAGCATCAGAACCTGGATCATAGCACATAGGGCGGGGATGTATCCATATTCATCAAGTATATCTACACCTCTCTCTACATCCTCTCTACAGAATATGTACCCATAGATTCTTCCTACTCCACAGGGGTGGGGCCACAAAAGACCCTTGGCATTCATGCTCTATGAGCCTGATGAGTCTGATCTGCAAGGCAATGGAGCCAATCATAATGGAAGTCAACAATAAAGACATTGGGAACCTTCACACAGTTGAGCACACCCAGTTTGGCTTAGTCAAATGCAGATCACGCCTCCTGAACTGGGTGGATTTCTTTGAGACAGTTACCCAGGCTACAGATGATTGAAATGAGCTCCACACAGCCTACCTATACCTCGCTAAGGCCTTTGACACCATTCCCCAGTCAGGTATTATAGATGAACTCACCAACCTGGGCATGAATCTATACATCACAATTGCAAACTGGCTCACAGATAGATCCCACAAATTAAGAGTTGCTGGCTACATGTCAAACTGAACCCTGGGGGGACACCAGTTGTTACCGGTATAGAGTTTGACATCCTGTGTGGTATAGACTTCTCAAAAGTACATGCCAACACAGGAGTGTTGTGGTTGACTAAGTCTGCTGAGAACTGTAAAGTGTTTGCCATAATAGATTCCCCGGATGACACAAATATTCTCCAGAAGGGACTCTATGAGACAGATGTGTGGTGTCAGAATCATGGCCTCAAGCTCAATGCTCAATGTGAAAGAATGCATAGTAATCCCCTTTGGTGAAAACAAAGTACCCACAAACTACCACATAGGTGTTACCCCATAAAAACTAACAAGTTAATAAGGGATCTGGGGACACAAGTAGATAGTCATCTTTCCTTTGACAACCATGTTGCCAAAGTGATTAGGAAATCCTATGTGGCCCACCTACTCAATAAAGGGTTTGCATCAGGATCAAAAGAGGTAGTGGTGGCCCTCTACTCATAAGTCATCAGACCCATCATTGAGTACAATGCACCATTTTGGATGTACTCGACTAAGCATATCCAGCAGCTGTAGAGACCACAGAGGTACTTCACCAAGAGGATTACTGGCCTCAAACAGTTGTATTATACAACACACTGGTAAAACTAAATCTGTTCTCCGTTGCGTACCACCTACTCAGAGGCACACTCTGCCTAACATTCAGAGCCATGTCCAACACATAACTGTTGAACATGCTCCATCTACGGATAACAAAATTGAGTCACACTACACACTCCAGGGATATGAACCTCATCACAACAATGAATACAACATGCTGGTGGGATAGAGTACCATCCCAGACACTTGCCTTACTGTGGAACAGAGTCCCAATGTACATCAGACAGAGCCCCTCACTGACACTCTTCAATAGGAACCTTGATGAGTGGATGGGAAACAGACAATTCACACCAGGCATCACCATCAGCAGCCCCACTAGAAAGGGGCTTAAGGTACTAACTATTAGAACTAGGGCTTAGGAGACTACCCAATGGGATGGTGAAAGCTGCACAACTTGCCTAGGCTAATATATGCCTTCGTGAAGATAGTCTACTACATACCTATGAACCTATGTGACAGGTACATGTCTACAGATAGTAGATGTGTACTTCATTGTACAGTCATGTTGTACAGTAGGCACATGGACCACATACACTGTAATGCTTACAGATACTCGTGGCTGTTATGTACAGTGGGTGAGATGTGCACCTCGTGTCTTTTGTGCCATTGGGATGTGTGCTGGGTGGGACAGTCCTGGATGGCTCCCTGTCATGGTCACCCTCTTACACACATCTCTGCCCATCCTACATAGGTGGGTAATAGGCTATCTGCCTGAAGGCATCTATTAGTATGGCCAGAGTGTGCAGCTATCACCACACATGGGGTTAGTTCCCTAGGCCTCTGTGTAGTAGAGCTGATGAAGTGATCCATGGTGTGACAGTTCAGTTTCACATACACTCATCAAGGCTCCTCTGGAAGAGTGTCAGTGAGGGACTCAGCTTAATGTAGGTTGGGAGTCTATTCCAAAGCAAGGGAAGTCTGTGAGTTAGTAATATATCCCTCAAATATGTTCTGTTTATTGTTGTGATGATGATATCCCTAGAGCATGTGGCACAGTGAGCTTGGGTTTACTTCAGATAGAGCATGTACATCAGTTCTGCATTGGACATGGACCTGTCTGTTGGGCAGAGATCGCCTGAGTAGACAGTATGCAACAGAGAACAGACTGAGTTAACTTCAGTCTTGTTGCATGGGGCAACTGTTTGAGGCCAGTAATCCTCTTGTTGAGGTACTTCAGTGGTCTTTCCAGCTACTGAAATTGCCTAGTCAGACTCATCGCAAGTGTGCCGTGATACTCTCTGATGGGTCTGATGACTGATGAGTAGAGGGATCCTCCTTTGACTTACATGCAAAGACCTTGGCAATTTGTGGGAACACATAGCATGATTTTCTAACCACTTTATGAATGTGTTTTTGGAAGTAGAGATGACTATCCACAATGTGTCCATAGATCCCTTATTATTACCTCCATAGTTAGGGTGTTAGCACCTATGTGGTATTTGTATGACTGCAGCTCGAGGCCATAATTTTGACACCACATCTGTCTAACTGAGACCCTTTTTAACGATGTCTCTGTTGTCCCAAACATCAATTATGACAACCTTTTTGCAGTCATCCACAAACTTTGCTAACCATAGCCCTCGTGTGTTTGACTGTATTTCTGTAAAGTATACACCAGACAGGAGGGGTCCCAGGACTGAGCCATGGGAGACAGCAGTTGTTACCAGCTTACAGTCCAACAGGGAGACCACAATTCTTACCTTGTGGGATCTATCTGTGCCCCAGTTGGCAATCCATCAGATGACATACATGTTTATGCACAGGTTATTGATTTTGTGGGTACGACATGTGTGTGGGATGTTGGAAAAGGGTTTTTCAAGGTCTATGTAGGCCGTAAGTAGCTCATTTCATTGATGTATGTCCTGGGTAACTGCCTTGAAAACTGTCTAGCAGGTTTAGGAACCATGATCTGCCCCTGACCAAACCAAAATGGGTAGGGTTGGGTGTTTGTAGGCTCCCAATAGCTCTGTTTATGAGTTTCATAATGATGGACTCCATGGCCTTGCAGATCAGGCTTATTAGGCTTATAAGACGATAGTTCTCATGGTCTGTTGTGCACCAACACTTGTAGAGTGTGCCAAACGTTGCTGTAACCCATTCAACAGTTTCATATCCTGTACAGAGGGTGAGTCTCAACAGACTGTTCAGGTGCAGGGTCTGTTTGTTTTGGAGTTCACATATGACACAGCCAGGGAAACCATGTCATCCCATAGATGCCGTGTTTTTAGGTTTGGATAGAGCTGTTTAACCATTGTGTATGTGATTTCTGGGTTTTCACAATCTCCAGGTATGGTAATGGGCCCTTTTGTCAGTGAGAGGGGGGGTAAATATGTATGAACCTGTCTGACAAGATGTTGGCAATATCAGTCATGTACATGTATTCATTTACACTTTGCACTGACTCAGAACATATATGAGTTTACATTGATATTTATGACATAGCGCAAGAAAGCTACATGGTTCTCTATGGACTCTTTGGCAATATTTTTGCCAGAACATGGCTTGGATAATGTTAGGAGTGCTCATTGTTTTTTGAATATACTGATCGGAGATTTATTGATCTTCTTTGGATTTTCACATTCTTTGAACAACTTAAGTACTTGTAGTATATAGTTTGATTAGGACAGGAGTCCAATATATTATATGGGTCTGTTTTCATATCACTGTGTGCGCAAGGCAGGATTGGTGAATAGTGACAAGTGTCTGGAGTAAGACCTGCAACTGCCAGATATGTGTGGCCCACTGCTGTACTCAGACATGGCCTAAGTGTGTGAGCATGCCCAGTATGACCTTTCAGTATGTTGTTGACTGACATTTGCTTCGTTTTTTTAAGTGTGTGAGCATGCCCAGTATCACCTTTCAGTATGTTGATAACTGAAATTTGCTAAATTTGTTTGTGTGTGAGCATGCCCACTATGGGCATATATACTATATGTGTGTGAAAAATCAAGTTGGTTTTTACTTCAGGGCTCACTTTTGTGTTGTACATCGACAGGAAGCACGCTGTGCCTGCAGGGCTTCCATGAGTCCATTTGCATTGCATAGACTTATCAACATTTCTACATACGGGGTGGAACAGCTATTATTTGTACATTTCTACCTGGAGGGGGCACACCTGATTGTTACTGTGGGTGTACATAGGATGAGGGGTACACCTGACACTTATACACATTTGCTAGGCCTGCACTGCTATGTCAGGTACTCCATTTCAGTCTGTACTGTTGCCTATCGAACTGGCTTGAGGCATACCACTGTACTACAGACCTTAGCTTCCAATTACATGCATATTAGTTTGTGACTTCATAGTCTACCCAACCCACATCACACTGCCTGGCCTGCTGTTATCTGTCTGCATGGGCCTGGGGGGAGGTTACTCATATGCTTCTTCACAGGGCATGATACAGCATTTGTTTGTGTTTGCATTTATCTACAATTGTCCTGCTGGCTGTGACTGTTAGGTATGTGACCCTCCCAACTGGTATGTGTGAGTGACTTAAGTTGTGTCTGTGCCAGTGAAATGCTGTCATGGCTTAGTGGTTCAGTACTGTGACTATATTGCACAGTATCCTGAGTTCGAGCCCTGTCACTGCTTTTTATTTTCCTGCTGGGCAGACCTGACCGGTTAAGGAACAGTAAAGCAGGTGTGAGCGTGTTTACCCAACTTTGCTTGACTTTGCCCAACATTGCCCAACTTTGCCCGACATTGCGCTGGTTAGCACGGTGTGCAGCTACGCGCAATTGTATTTAAATATGCTCAATACTGGTAAAATTTGCTTAGCAGTGCTTTCTCATGCCTCAGGTAGTGCTGCAGGGCTGCCTATGTTGGATGCACATATTACACTCCCTATACATATTTGAAAACAGGTAGTGTCAAGTTAGGCATCCATTTTACTGTATGTGCGAGTCAGAGAGAGGTGTCATTTCCAGGGTTCCTACTGAGTCAGTGTATGTGCTATGCATTGCGGGCACATCTCCTTCTGCCTACTGGGGCAAGCTCAGGTTGTTCCTCCTCTGAGTCACGCTGTGCCTGTGCAGGCCTTGGCAATGGTGCTGGGCTGTTTGGCCCTGCCCCATGTTGTTCCTGCTGCAGCTGTTTCTGCAGGATCATATTGTGTAGCATGGCACATACCATGACAATTTGGGTACATGTAGTTAGTGAGTACTACAAGGCTCCACCAGATGTGTCCAGGAACCAGAACCTTGACTTGAGCATCCCAAACACATGCTCAATTATGTTTCTTGTTTGGGCGTGTGCCTCATTATGGAGTTCTTGTTCGGGTGTGTGTGTATTTCTGATGGGTGTCATCAGCCACGACTCCAGTGCGTATCCAGCATCCCCCACTAGGTGACCATCAGGGATGTCCCCATTGGAAAATCTCTGGTACAGCTGCATCAGATGCCAGATGTGGGAATTGTGATAGCTTCCAGGGCAGCCAGCACACACATTCATTATTATGCCCTGGGCATCGCACACAACCTGGCAGTTGATGGAGGTGAAGCCCTTGCGGTTGATGTAGACCCTACCCCGCTCACCGGGTGGTGCTTTGATGTGTATGTGTGTGCAGTCTATTGCACCCACTACCTCAGGGTATTCTGCTATTTGGTGTAAAGGATGCATATTGCTGGCCAGTGCCTCATGGGAATTGGGGAAATATACGTGCTCACTGACATGTGCTGACATGGCATCCAGGAACTGGTGCAGTACCCTGGATGCTGATGCCTGTGAAATTCCCATCATATCACCAGTTGGTCTCTGGAAGGTACCTGTAGCTAGTATTCTTAGGCCAACACATACCTTGGTATCCACTGGGATGGGTTCCCCTCTGTTGGTTCTGTGTGTGAGGCATGGCCAGCACAGCTCAACAATTTGCTGCAGGAGGTCTCTGTCCACCCTATAGCGCTCCACTATCTCCAGGTCATGTAGCCCCTGGTAGGTTACCCCGGGTTTGTACACTCTTCTTTGTCTCCTCACTGTGGGTTGCTCAGCAGCATTCACAACATCACCACCCTCAGCACCTTGCACATGTCGGTTTATGACAGCAAGAGCAGCCCCTAACATTTTGTCTGACTTTAAAGTTTTTAAGCTTTCCCTCTGTTGCAGAGTTCTTGGGAAAACAGGGAAGAATGCTGTTTGCAGAGTTTAAAGTGCTGGGCTAGGCTGGGTAGTCTGCTGCCTGTGTAACTGGCTGATTCTGATATATTTCATCTGGCAGCTCTGCTAGTTCTCCTTGGTTAACTTCCTACTACTTCTTTTCCTTCCTTTTCCCTTTCTGTTTCCGCTCGGGGCAGCGCCGCGCAAAGACGTGCATATGTGCGCACACGCTGTGTGCACATTTGCAAGAAATTTCAGATATTTTCACGGTGTGCACCTTTGGTTTCTGGTTTTCAGAAAGGACAACTGTAGACACGCCTCTTGCAATCCTGAGCAACTCAGGGCAAACATAAGCCACTGTGCTCCAATTAGATTACAGCCAGTCTGACACACCCCCTCATGATGTTACCTATATTCTACTCTACTACTCACCTACTCCTACACTTACACTCTTGGGGCGTGGCTCACATGCTGGGGGAAATTGGGATTCACTATTCTTATCCTCATTTGCATAGGATTGCCTACTAATGCATGTTTACATCTCTCACACTGAGCTTCCCCCCTTAGCAACCAGTATTCAGTGGCCATGTTGTCTTCAGCCTGCCATTCACCTGCATGGCAGGATAAGATTTTTTAGTGAAAATGGCAATTTTTGGCTATTTTTAAATTATTTTCTTGTTTTTTAAAGCGCCGCACGTTTGCGAGCTGCTGCGCTACGCTTAAACATTGGAGATCGGGGAAAAAAAAGTTAGATTTTAATCATTTTAAACATTTATAAATGCAAATGGCCTTATATTTGGCCATTGGCATGCTTCCTCAACTGAATTCTGTTTTCATTACCATTTCATAAATGAAAGTCAGCTACCCTGCTTTAACAAATCTAATTCTCAATTAAATGATTCTGATTCTTCAAGGTTTATTATTCAGTTTATGAGACAGCTATTTTAACTACAGTAATTGTAAATTTTCAGACTTTAGTTCTGACGAGACCTTTGTAGATCTGTGGCTTGATTTACTTAGAAATGGTAATTTATTTTAAAACATATTCTGTATCAAATTTATATAAACTATTGAGACATCACAATTTTACCTATTTTTTGGTGGAGCGGTTAAATTCTGTTTTGGTGAAGTCGATTAAATTAAATATGAAAATGATTTAATGTTAACACTACTATATTCAGTGCTATCTGTGGTATTATATGCATTTACCTGGAAAACAATTAAGTCCTTTTTTCTTACATTTAACAAATGAAATAAATGTAACTGATATTCCAAATGATTCCTGGAAGTGGAGATAGAGACATTGAAAGTTGGGGCACATATTTTGAATTTGTCATAAGTCTATGGAGTATGGTAAGAAAAGTTAATGAAAACATTGTGCAATAAAAAAGTTCAACAAATCATTTTTATGAAATTATTTTTTTTATACAATGCCATTGCCTTATTCTCTCATCACAACTTTTTACTTTAAAATGCACCTGCTTTAACCAGAATGTATTGATGTACCTATATTAAGCATTTTTGAATACCCCCAGAGGGCAGAGCCAAATGGGTCTTCTACCTGCACTCAGCTTACCTGTTCATTCTGCAGTAACTGGAGATAAGAGCCCTTCCTGCCTAGGAATGCTTAGTGAGTGCACCCTCTTTGTGATAAGATTCAGATGGTATGGAGCAAGCCAGATTTTTGTTCCGGCAGGGCAACATACCCTATCCCGAAAGAAGTACCCCCTCTCCTGCTGCAGTTCTGAGGTGAGATTTACCTCCACACAGTAAATTCCTTTTGGCTTACTGCATGTGCTGCACATGACAAAGGGGTTTCACTAGCCTCAAGCACTACTGGGTAAATATCCAGTGCACTAACTAGGCATCACCCATGTAGCAGTTTAGAGCTCCCTCCCTTCCTCCCTTCCCCAGGATGGGGCAGCTAGCAATGGCTTCTCATGCACATCCTCCCCCAACTAGGTCCTACGGGCACCCAAGCCACTCTTCAAACTCTGGTTGCCTGCAACATAGTCAAGGCTTTATCCCTAGATGCCACAGAGCTGGCCAAACAGTGAACATATTTCCTAACCTTATCTGGAATTCTATATATTATGAAATTTCAATAAGCAAATTTACCTCTGTGAACTTACAAAAAAAAACTCTTTATCATCCAGGTTTGGTGATATTGAGGGTGACAGTCAATTACTCCAAGAAACATAAGTTAAGGTTAATGCAAATTTTTCTTGTGATATTTAGTAAGTTCTACATACCAAAAGTTTACATTTTTGCAGTTATTTACTTTTATTTATATATCGCTGACTTGGTTAGTCCCATTAGACCAATGGCTTCTTTTCACAAGAAGGGGCAGTATTCATACTACACAGTGGAAATTGGGCAAGGACACCAGGGAGCTTCTCTTTCTGAGTGTCATGAGATCTTTTACATCTACCTGAGCTATAACAAACTCAGGCAGATGGGGCCTTGGTTTAATATCGCATCCGAAGAATACATTTTATTCTGGTTCACATTGACTGTGCCTGACTGAGGCTCCCAATTCTAGTACCATAACTGAGGGGATGAAAGGAAAGGCTGCCCTAGGTGCACACCATCAGGGAGTATGATCAGCCTCATAAAAGAGTTGCCAATCATTACTTGCAACTAAGTAGTGCAATCACTTTTTTGGTCAGCTGGACCCAACTACAATACCAGTAGTTATTTAAGCAGCTGTGGCTGAAATTGCAACTGCCTAAAGGAATTGCTTTTAGAGTGTGTGTGTGTGTGTGTGTGTGTGTGTGTGTGTGTGTGTGTGTGTGTGTGTGTGTGTGTGTGTGTGTGTGTGCGTGTGTGCGTGTGTGTGTGTGTGTGTGTGTGTGTGTGTGTGTGTGTGTGTGTGTGTGTGTGTGTGTGTGTGTGTGTGTGTGTGTGTGTGTGTGTGAAGGAGCTGGTATAGCTGCAGTTTCTGAAAGATGTTGAAGATTTTTTTTCTGTTTTCAAGTTTGTGGGACTTTTTTAGGGCACCACATAGCACACAAGTTGACCTAGCTACAGCTCTGCCTATATCCCTGCTTTTCCAGTAGTACCCCTTTTTCGACTCCCTTATCTGTTTACTGTTACAATGTGTAACAAAATAAGTTTTAAAAAAGGGAACTGCTTTGTACCCTAAGTAAAAGCTACAAAAAGGTGTGCTGTCCCTGCAAATTGTAAAATGCCTCCCTGCAAAGAACAGTACCAATTTCTATAGTCTAACAAGTGCTCTGGCACTAAGTTATATAGGAACTGGAGTTATGAAAATGCAGCTTTAATACATCAGACCTATAACTTTAAATGACACTCAGAAAAGCTAACTCAAGAAGCAGCAAAAGGTACGTGATGGTTACAGTTCTTGTGGATGTTACAACAGTTTTAGTGCTGTTCTGAAACTTAGCTGTTGATACTAGGTGTTTGCTTTTTTATATACATTGTGAGTCAAGTGACCTGGGTTTGACTTGTAGCTCAGGTGCCTATTAGAACAGGTGTGGGAGGAGAGGAGTGATGAGGTTTAAGCCCGCTTAGACCACCTCAGACACGCGCGCACACAAACACACACACACACACACACACACACACTAGGTTCATAGGTTGGACTAGGCTATCAGCCCTAGGGTCTATACAAGCCTAGCCATAACAATTCCCTGGCTATTTCTTCCAATAGTATTTACTTCCCTGAACCCCTGTCTAGCAGGGCGACTGACGTGATCCCCGGGGTGAATTTCCTATCTCCCATCCAATCATCAAGGTTCCTTTTGAAGAGGGCCAAAGAGGTGCTCTGCTTGGCATGTATGGGCAGTCTATTCCAGAGTCTGGGGAGTCTCTGAGTCAGGAACCTGTCCCTCCAGTATGTTTTGTTCATTGTAATGGCAAGGTTTAGATCCCTGGAGCATGTGTCTCTGAGGGATTGGGATTTTTTTAAGTGTAGCATGTCCAGCAGTTCTGGGTTTGACATGGCCTTGTATGTTAAGCAGAGATTGCCTCTGAGTAGACGATATGTGGCAGAGTATAGGTGGAATTTTTTAGACGGTCAGCATAGGGAATCTGCTTTAGGGCTGTGTTTCTTTTAGTGAGTTATTTCTCCAGCCTTTCCAGTTGTTGCAGATGTCTTGAGAGGTACATACCAAATGGGGCATTGTATATATATATATATATATATATATATATATATATATATATATATATATATATATATATATATATATATTCATGTATATATATGTGTGTGTGTGTGTGTGTGTGTATGTATATATATATATATATATATATATATATACATATATATATATATATATATATATATATATATATATATATCTATATACATCTATACAGTTGTATATATATATATATATATATATATACATATATATCTGATTCATTTCGCCTTATGTCATCAAGACCAAATCGCCAAAAGCACAAATCGCTGAAAACTCATTTCACCAAATTTAATTTCACAGAAAATAGTAGTGGCAGTGTATATGCCCTTTTCCCCACTGTAGTGCGATCCTGGAGTTAGAATATATAGTTGGGGGGGTGGGGGGCATAAGCCCCCACCTATCTTGAATTATACTATGCAGTTTCTGTTAAGAGGGTAAGTACTTTTTAATCAAACTGGGGGGGGCTATGCCCCCCACCCCCCACCCCCATCTATATATTCCAACTCCAGGCTCGCACTACAGTGGGGAAAAGGGCATATATACTGCCACTACTATTTTTGGTGAAATTAAATTTGGTGAAATGAGTTTTCGGTAATTTGTGCTTTCGGAGATTTGGTCTTGGTGGAATTAAATTTGGCGAAATGTGCTTTCAACGAAATGCACCAGATCCATATATATATATATATATATATATATATATATATATATATATATATATATATATATATATATATTTATTTATATATGGGATTAGTGGATTATGTCAACACACCACATTGTTGATGGCAAAAGAACTTCAACCACAGAAGGTCAACAACAGAAATGCCAGCATCTAACTGTGCATGCACAAGTAAAATGCAACAAAAACAAAAAAGTAAAATAATAACATTGGTTTTTGCAGGGAGGCAAGCCTTTCTGCACCCACCACAGCCTCCATTAATTATATACACTAACTCCAAGACTGCACAATCCCTGGGGAAAGGGAATATTCCCCCATGTAGGGAATATCGATTTATCGCAACTGTCAACTATCGGGACACACGTATATATGCATGTGTGTGCTGACACCCACTCATGCACACTAACAGTGCAACAACCAAAACAAAAACAGACTAACATTGTCTTATAGTTCTGTGAAAATACTGAATAAAAAATAAATAAATAATACATTTGAGGGACATGAATATAGAAATAGAGCTGCATTTATTTTCATCATGACTAGTCAATTCCTTTACAAATGTATTACTGTGTGAGTGCTTTCATCTGAATAATCAAGCTTTTTCACACATTTTACAAATACATAGCCTTAATGTTGAACATTGATTTGCACATTAAAGTTGTGAATAGTCAATTATAAAAATAGTCAAAAAAGAAGAGGACCAGCCAGTGCCAGTGGCATACAGTGACTAAGACTTGGCTACTGCCTAGGTGACCCAAGTTCAACTAGTTATTCAGGAGCCTGATGATGCTAACAAGGAGGATAGGTGGGCTTATTTTTTGGATGAGTCAGGGGCAACTCTGGCCGTGCACACTGAGACAACCCCTCAGAGGAAGGACCACAATGCAGAAGGTGACCTGGTGGTGGACATTAGGCTTACCAGTACATCCGTGGATAGTATCCTTTGCAGTGAGTATGCAGATGCATGCACTAATAAGAGGGTACTGTGGGGCCACAGCAGTGATGTGGCCCATTCTTCCCCCACCAAGTTGATGCATTAGGCCATTCAAAATGCTTTAATTTGGGGATGCTAGCAAGATCATAATGTACCCTCATGGCTATATGAAGGATGGCTCCCCCTTGGACCATTCTCACATTGGCAGTGGGTCAAATCTCTAGAGCAGAGGAACAAATCGAAACCATAGGCTCAAGATGATAAGTAGAAGCATGATTTTTAGCAGACACAGGGGCAAAAGTAGCAAAGACAGGAACAGTTAGGTTTTATTATTATTATTATTATTACTATTATTATTATTATTATTATTATCATCATTATTTGTATTAATTAGTTTATTTATGTTATTATTAATAAAGTTATTTATTTGCTGTTTACTTAAAATATTTGTTGCTTCATTATATTTAATGAAAGTGAAGTTTAAAATTACTTAGTATCTCTTCACTTTCAGTTTCTAATTTATTTGTTAGATTTTTGTGACTAGTTTGTGTTTTTGTTTGATATAAAAATTTGATCTCATGAGTCAGTTAAAGAATAACTGTTCACTCTAATTTTTCTAAGGCTATAATTGATTTATGGTTTACAATTTGTTGATATTGTTTAATTAATGAGGATATTATATCACAATATATTGATTTCCATTTTTGATATTTTTTTCAGAATTTAGATTACATTGCATATCTAGAAGCTATTTATCCCAATCTATAATTTTATTTTTACATCAGTTGGATATTTTCAATCTCTTTCTCTCTCTCTCTCTCTCTCTCTCTCTATATATATATATATATATGGTTAGCTGACAGCGACAGACAGAGAAGCGGAGACAGAAGACCCAGCAGAGACAGAAATGCAGAAGACCGACCGAGAAATCAAGGGTTGCAGAATGACGCATGCGAGACCGACGAACACCAACGCCTTGGAAAGGGGATGCCGGAAAGGCTTTGATGTGTGGAGTGTACGGTGGTAGTAGGCAGTGACGTGGAGGGGGGGTTAAGTGTGGAGGGATAGGGGGAGGTTAAATTTGGTTAGGGTTAGAGTTAAGTGAGTTAGGTGGGTTAAAGGGGGGGGTGGTGGAGGAGTTAGTAGGGATTTTGGGGAGGGTGAAGTAAGGGGTTAGGGAGGTAGGGAATTAGGGGTTAGGGTTAGGTTTAGGAGCGAGGGGCGAAGGAGTTAGAGAGTGAGTTAGCCGGGGGCAGCGGGTAGGGAAGGAGTAGACGCTAGGTGGGTTTTATTAGTGGTTAGGGTAGATTTTGGTGGAACCATATATATATATATATATATATATATATATATATATATATTTGAGTATATTCACAATAAGCATGTCTTATTATCTTTTATAGTAGATAATATTTTGTCATAATAACTCTTGTCTCCAGAAGATATCAGCACTGGTTCTTTTTTACTAAAAGAGGAAAAAGAGAGATCTTTCATTACCAACATTGTTTAATACATATGTTCTGCTAATACACACATTGTCTTAAAGGAAATCCACATTTGATTTATTCATTTTTCAGATCTTTATAGAGTCACTATATATCGTTTTATCTTTTTCAAGCCATTTTTGTTTTTGGCTAGACAGAAGAAAGAACAATACTTGGCCTAATTTTTAGAGACATCATATTTACAGTTTGTCATAATATTTTTTAACAAAATCCTTTATTAATTTAACATATTTACAATATATACACAGAAAAGAAGTAATTCAACATCACATGATGTTATACAATGTTAGGAATACATTGAATCATCAAGGTAATCTTATACAATTAATACATCAAGAGTCTTGATATTTCAATAGCAGACTTTCAAGGCTATCCCAACCACTGAAAGTCATAGTATGAATTATAGATCTTATTATGATCACTTCATTTTCAGTTTTACATAGAATGGTTGTTAAATTTAAAAATTCTTTGAATATAGGACATGAGTTTGATTTCTAATTTTTGTAATACATTTTCTAGCTACTGCCAGTAGACTCTAGAAGACTCTTTGTTGTTTGGCTTTTACAGATAAAGGAAGTTTAACGTCCATTAGTATTATTGATCTAGTTAAAGAACAACTGTCAGACTATAACCACTTAAAAACATGCTTATCTCTTCCCAATATGCATTTAATTTTTCACAGTGCATCCAATTAGCTTTTACAACTTTAGTTCATCTTCAACAAACTGAATAAGTCATTTTTTGCTAAACTTAGAGATTGTATAAGGAGTAACAAAGATTCCATGTATATATTTCCACATAAAATTTTCCAGTATAAACTTGAAGAAGTTTGACTGATTTAAGTAACAAAGTTTTATTCTTACCATCTATTGAGTCACTCAACCCACTATTATCTACAAGGTTCCAGAATTTTGCATCAAAATTATTATTATTTATAATTAACTTATATAACTTGAACATATTTTCTTTATAGGTCAATACATTCATTCAATGAGGGAATGATGTTCTGTCCCTTTTCACTCATATTATCTACAAATTTGTTTAATTTCTTACAGATGGATAATATTAACTGGTTTACAGATTCATCCATAAAATATTCTAGCAACTTAGCTTTTTCTTATTTCAAAGTAATCGGATCATAATACTAATCCATCCCTTTTTGGTAAATTAATTTTAACATTGTTCTGAGTTTCCTTAAATCTAGAGGTGTGTGCAATGGGAAAGCACAAACATTTCCATTTTGATAATAACTGAGTTTAAAAAAACATGTTTCTTAACTGTTTTAAGAATTGATTTCATATCTGCAGAGTCTAAAAACTGAAATGAATTTCCTTCTAAGATAAATTTTCTTAACCAGATGAAAGGATTGTTATATATTTCTAATTTATCATATTAGATATTTATTCCAAAATATTTTAGTTATTTTCCTTCCCAATTATATTTATATTTGTCTTTAAACTTACTATCTATTAATTGATTTAACACTAAAGTTTCCATTTTTTTATTACTAAATTTCAACAGAGATACTTCTTGAAACTTTTTAATTTCCTCATTTATTTCTCCAACTGAATAATCTGACTCTCTTATAGTTAGTAAAATATCATCTACAAAAAGCTGTATTTTAGATTGACAAGCCTTGTTAATTACGAATCAATTTTTTTCATTGCTTCTTATGCTGTTAGCTACAGGTTAGATAACTAATGCAAATAATACAGGGGACAAGGGACACCCTTGCTTTGTGCCTTCATTTAAAGTGAATCCTTGAGAAATGTGAGATCCAATTTTAACATATGCTTTGGAGTATCTATACAGGTTTTTTAATATTCCAATAAACTGCTCTGGAACTGATAACATTTGTAAAGTTTTAAATAAGTAGTTCCAAACTACAAAATCAAAAGTTCTTTCAATATCTAACCTAATTAGGGTCATATACTTTTGCTAAATCTAAGATAGCTGCTACCCTTTTTATATTATCATACATTAATCTATTGACTATAAATCCAGTTTGATCTTTATCAATTACTTTATCTACTATATCTCTTAAACTTGTAGCAGAGATGGAAGTAAATATTTTATAGTATACGTGTAACAGCAAACACCAGCGGAATAAAACAGTGCCAGGAGTTATAAAAAAATTTATTCGCTCATAAATTTAAAAAGGTAAGCACTTTCACATCTGCTTCATCAGACCTTCTATAGAAAATGAATGAACTAGCATGCTTATATATGCAAACATCAATCAAAGTGAGGCAAACAGGTTGAACCAATCACTTGAAGCATTATATTAAACCAAGCATAAATATAGCATATGCATAATAAAAAACAATTAAATTAATAAAACAACCTATATAGGAAGTAAAATCATTCAAACATTCCTGAAAAATGTGTCAATACACTTTCAGTACTGATCCAACATTGATCTGTTTGAAACAAATACTATAAAAAG
Organism: Protopterus annectens; assembly: GCF_019279795.1. Classification (NCBI taxonomy): domain Eukaryota; kingdom Metazoa; phylum Chordata; order Ceratodontiformes; family Protopteridae; genus Protopterus; species Protopterus annectens. Next base: position 187,469,034 of record NC_056747.1, on the reverse strand, counting down.
TAATATAAAACAATGCAATAATATACATATAATATATAAAATAAATTTATTATAAATAAAAAATGAAAAATGTATATAGTGGCATTGTATATATTTTAATAAAACTCAGCAGTTATCACTTTCTAAGGTTTCATCCCTTTAGAATAGGTCTTAATGGGACTTTTTCATTGAGACCACTGACCTGATCTGTTCTTAACCTAATCATCCAGTTGACTTCCCCTCACTTCAGTAAGGTTTCTAATATCACCATCTCAGACACTGGAGCTTATCCTATCAATCACCATGAACTTAAAAGAATGTCTCACATCAGTGATCTTAACCTGTTTGGACAAGGCATTGTTGGCAGAAGCACAACAGATACTGTATAAATGCTCCCTAATCCTGTCTTTCAGAGGTCTCTCTGTCTTGCCTACATAAAATGCTTGGCAAGACCATGCAGCTGGCAAGGTAGACCACATGTGGAGTCAGGTTGCATGCACCTTAAAATTAAACCTACGTCCATTATCAGGATGTTGAAAACACCCACTACTGTCTACATAGTTGCAAAAATTACATGCTCCACATGCCAATGTATGGGCTCCACGCACATACACACCAGGTTTCTGGTTATTGGGATAGCATAATAATCTTTTTAGAGTTTTCTTATTCTTGTATACGAATCTGGGAGTGTCACCTACAAGTCTCTGGATGTTGGGGTCAGTTGTTAATATGTTCCAGTGTCTCCAATAACATTCATTGTAATCCTAGTGTTAGTAGTATAAGTTAGAGGAGCAGAGATATTAGTAGGTCTAATGGGAGTTGGTCTCCTACCATTGGAATCAGTGGAGTGTTCAGAGTAGTACAGTCTGGCTATAATGGATCTAAGTGGAGGTACGCTACAAAGTATATCATCAACCTCCTTTCCTTTATAGCCTCTGTCAGTCAGCTTGCCCTTTTAAGCATAACAACTCAGATTTAAAACCATCATCTGTCCCATTCAGCCTAGAGGCTCTCAACCCCTGTCCCTTAACTATATTCTTAAACACATGTGATGGATGCATGCTATCTCAATGCAACAAGGAATTTCTATAACAGGGTTTCCTATATATACCAGCACAGGGGGAACCATCAACATGTCTGGTTAAAAGCACATCCAAAAATTCAGCTTGGGTGTCTGAATAGTTCAGAGAAAATAAAAAAAAAATGGTACAGGAGTTCAAATCTTGATGAAACTTGGCTAACTCATCAGGACGGCCTGTCCAAACAAAGAACAGGTCATCCACAAATCTACAATCGAGCCTTAATAACAGCATGGATAGCAGAAATCCAGGTCCAGCAATGGCTCTATCACTTTCCCTTTACCCATTGGCAAGGACCAATGTTCCAACAGAAATCGCTCACAGAGCAGGGAAAGAACAAAGAGGAAACTGCCAGTTGAACAAAATATCAGTCAATCACTCAAGAAGATATGGAGACAAGTCACAAATTTATTGTTTGGAACTTGTCCAAGAGATGTTTAAGCCCCCCCCCCCCTTGAGTTAAATGCACTGGGGAAGGGACTTTCCTTTATACCTGCATTACATGGAGATGTGACAGATATTGTTTTAAATATTAGGATGTTTGCAGGGAATGTTTCACTGAAAATACAGTTTGGGGGTGGGGATACTGATGATCCTAATATTAATATTTTCAAGAAACTGAGTCTGTTTATGCCTACTCCACACCCTCTTCTAGATGCATTTGTTAAATAAGTAGAAAATGATTTGCACCAAGCCTTTGAGAGCTCCAGAAGTAATCATTATAGTAACCTTCCTCAGTATGATAAGACAGTTCTACAAACATTACGAAATGACATGACTATATCCATCAGACCAGATGATAAAGGCTTAGTAGTGATGGACAGGTCAGACTATTTTAATTCCATGAAAGAAATCTTAGGTGATAATCGATATTACACTATCACCAAGAAATACATAGATTGTCTTATAAGAACTATTAGGAGTACCTTGAATAATTATTTACAAGATTAATACTCAGTCTTGACTTATATATAATGATTTTTTGATAAGTGAACTATTGATTACTGTCATACAGGGTCTTCCAAAGATCCATGAGGATAGTCACAGACCACCGATGAGACCCATTGTTGCTGGCCATGGTTGGAGCATGGAGCCTTTCTCTATATTTGTTGAGAAGCACCTACATCCAAGCTTAGATAGGAATGAGGTAGTGCTGAGTGACTCCAAACAGTTTTGAGAGATCTTTTTGACTATATTAAAATGCAACTGACATATTTAAACTTACTATCTATTAATTGATTTAACACTAAAGTTTCCATGTATGTCCAGTCACTGTTTACCATGATTCCTAATCAGGCTGGCTTGATTTATGTGGGTAGATACTTGTCCAAGTATAGTACATATGATCCTTCAGTGTGTCACCTGATAGATCTTTTTATGGGAATAGCACTTGAGGATAATCTTTGTCTTTGATGATGTTTATTACCAACAAAGAGATGGCATGGCTATGGGCATCTCCAGTGCCAATAGCTACGCCAATATGGTCATGGCTCAATGGGAAGAGGAGTGTATGTTTTCAACACCGAGTTTTCATCAATATATCTCGTTCTATCATAGATTTGTGGATGACCTGTTCCTTGTTTGGACAGGCTGTCCTGATGAGTTAGTCAAGTTTCATCAAGACTTGAACTCCTCTACCAGTTTTTTTAAATTTTCTCTGAACTATTCAGACACTCAAGCTGAATTTTTGGATGTGCTTTTAACCAGACAGGTTGATGGTTCCCTCTGTACTGGTATATATAGGAAACCCTGTTATAGGAATTCCCTGTTGCATCGAGATAGCATGCATCCATCACATGTGTTTAAGAATATAGTTAAGGGACAGGGGCTGACAGCCTCTAGGCTGAATGGGACAGATGATGGTTTTAAATCTGAGTTGTTATGCTTAAAAGGCAAGCTGACTGATACAGACTATAAAGAAAAGGAGGTTGATGATATACTTTGTAGCGTGCCTCCACTTAGATCCAGTATGGTCAGACCATACTACTCTGAGCACTCCATTGATTCCAATGGTAGGAGACCAACTCCCATTAGACCTACTAATATCTTTGTTCCTCTAACTTATACTACTGATACTAGGATGACAATGAATGCTATTAAGAGACACTGGAACATATTAACAACTGACCCCAACATCCAAAGGCTTGTAGATGTCACTCCCAGATTCTTATATAAGAATAAGAAAACTCTAAAAAGATTATTATGCTATCCAGATAAACCTGGTGTGTCTGTGTGTGTGGAACCAGTACATTGGCATGTGGAGCATGTAATTTTTGCAACTATGTAGACAGTAGTGGGTGTTTTCAACATCCTGATAATGGACGTAGGTTTAATTTTAAGGTGCATGCAACCTGTCTGACTCCACATGTGGTCTACCTTGCCAGCTGCACAGTCTACCAAGCATTTTATGTAGGCAAGATGGATAGACTTTTGAAATACAGGATTAGGGAGCATTTATACAGTATCCGTTGTGCTTCTGCCAACAATGCCTTGTCCAAACATGTTATGACCACTGATGCGAGACATTCTTTTAAGTTCATGGTGACTGATAGGATAAACCCCAGTGTCAGAGGGGGTGATATTATAAACCTTACTGAAATGAGGGAGGTCATCTGGATGATTAGGTTAAGAGCAGATCAGGGCAGTGGTCTTAATGAAAAAGTCCCATTAAGACCCATTCTAAAGGGACGAAGCCTTAGAAAGTGATAACTGCCGAGTGTTATTAAAATATATATAATGCCATTGTATACATTTTTTTCATTTTTTTATTTATATACATTTCTTTTATATATTATATGTATATCGTTGCATTATTTTATATTACTTTTTATAGTATTTCCTTCAAACAGATCAACGTTGGATCAGTAATGAAAGTGTATTGACACATTTTTCAGGAATGTTTGAGTGATTTCACTTGCTATATAGATTGTTTTATTACTTTAATTGTTTTTTATTATACACATGAGGGAGGAATTATTTTGTCACTCTGAATTATCCTGAAAACATCACTCAGTAATTCTAAAATATTAACAGAGGCAGACTATATAATTCCATACTTAAACTATCTAACCCTGGAGCTTTGCCATTTTTCCCCTTTTTAAAAGCTTCTTTAACTTCTATCAGGGTAATAGGTTTATGCAATAGAGATATTTGGTGGTCATTAAGTTTATTGATAAAATGTTTTAAATACTTGTCAATTGTGGAATCATCAGGATTATTTTGTTATTAATTTTTAACGATTTCAGTATTATCTAATTTGTTTGCTGTTCATAACTTGCTTTGTGTATTTCCTCTTGTATTTCTAACAACTCTTTATCCCACTCTTTCATTTTATTAATAGCCCATCTTCCCATTCTATCTTTAATATGCATTTTTAATAATATTACTTTACTAACCTGACCATTATCGTTCAAAGATAAAAAAAAACTCTCAATTTGCTCCTTAAGGTAACTCTTAATTTTTTAAAATTTCATCATGTATACTGAGATTCTATACATAATCTAAAATTTCCTTATATCCATTAATATATTAATACTTAGTACATTATGATCAGATAAAGGACAAGGAACAGTTTTAAAATAATTGATTTTATTAAATAAATCTATAGAGGCATAAATCCTCTCAATTTTAGTTTGCATCCCATGCATATAAGAACAACAAGTGAAAAATAATGACTTATCTTCTGCTTTTATTTTTAAATCAACTGAATTATTATTACTAATCCATTTTGTGCTTTAGCTGATGCCAGTATTTTAGCTTTTTTCTAGTCACTTGTATCTTCTACACTACATATGCAGTTAAAATCCCCTGCTAAAATCAAACTACCCTTCCAATGACTTTGCAGCAAGTTAAAGTGATGTTTAGCTACTCTAGTACCTATTCCAGGGATCTAGTAAAAATTAGCTAGTGTATAAATTTTGCCATTATATTTAATTATTACAAATGTATACATTCCTTTGGGATCATTAATGGAGTCCAAGACCTTAGGCATTGCAGTAGATTTTCTCCAAAGTATAATAGTTCCTCTCCTCTTTTGTTAAAAAAAATCAGATGATAGCATTTTGTAACCTAATCTATTTTAAATATTGCATATCTTTATCTACCAAGTGAGTCTCTTGCAAGAATATAATATCTTCTGTATTTAATTTTAGATAGCTCATTAATGATTTCCTTTTGTTGCCATTATTTAATCCAGTTACATTAATATATAATAAATCAAAACTATATATACTCTTTATTTAAAAATATTTATTTTAAAAGATAATATGACACATTTATCCGCCAAATTCATTTAATTATATATAAGACTCTAATGCATTTCTCCAACACTATCTTAACATTCCACATTTTTTGTATTTTTTCCTCCCTACAAGCTAAACTACTGAAACTCATAAAAAAAGCCAAAAAGAAAAGACAAGTCTACAACTATAACTGTATATACTGGTAATAAAACACAGCCTATCATGGATACCAAAGTTCCTAGTTTCCATATCAAATTGAAAAACTACTATACTGTCTCTCTACCTACCAATACATAAAATTCATCAAAAAATAGCCAAAATCTACTGTGACTTACAAATAATTAATATAATAATATATATATAAGTCAAAAATAATGAGACTATTAATTTAGTTATATATCTTGCCATTTAAAATTATCCCCCATTACCACATAAAAATTTAATAATCCTCTTCTATTAATCACAAATATTAAACAATCCAGCAAATAGTGTACTATATATCTATTTATGTAATGGTAGTGTAAATTATCCATTAAATATTCCTAAAGTTTTAGCTCATTCAACATTATTATAACTAAATTCCTAAATAAATAAGTAGAACAGCATGGAACCTAAAGAGATAAATATAACTGCAGACTTTATTTGTTTAGTTAGTTACTTAGTTATTGACATGTGATTACCAGGAAATTCTGACTGGGTAGAAACCCATTTCCAGTGGAGGTCCAGGGAGAAAAGCTCCAAATTATTACAAAACATTTTAAGAACAATAATTTTTCAATCCTCTTACAGGTGACAGGTAATCTTATCATAGTAAGCTATTATACAAAAGAGAAATCAATCATATCAACAAGTTATACACACAATTGTTGCAAAGATTGCTTTGGCTACTAATGAAAGATTCTAGTGTTGTGTTGCCTGTACACTGATCACCACAGCTTACTCTTTTAACTCCCAGGCAGACATCTCATCTGGACATTCTGCCATATCTCCTTGAAGACACTTATTTCTTATTCTAATTCTCACCAATAACTTTTCTATCTGCCCATTTTCCCTATCCATTTGTAGCACTGCTTTTATATGATGGTAGACTATCCCATCACTGTTATTAGCATATAGAAGTGAAGAATTCATTCAGTGATTCTACCCAATCAGACCCAATCAAAATTCTCTCTTCTCTTTTCCATTAAAGTCATCTATTACAAGTTCCTTCTGTGGTCTCTCATTTATCAGAAAAACAAAATCCTTATTACCCCAGCAATCTCCTTCATCTATGGCCACCTTCAGCAGCCAAATGGGCTTTATCTTTTTAAGGTGTCCATAGAAATCTTTTCTCATCCTGTTTCCCCATTTCTAACCTTTTTATATGTCTTCCTCTTTTTGTTTGAGATTTGCCTTATTTGGGGCTTTATTCATGCTGGTTATCACTTCCAACATCTTTTTTCCTCTTCTTTCTTCAGGTAGAGAGAGGATGGCTGTAGAAGAACTGCATTAACCATTGCAGTGCATTGGTGAGAAGTAGATCTGGAAGCAGCAAAGAAGAAACCAGGCCAAAGTACAAGAGAGAAGGGTATGAATATGTGCTGAGGGTAAAGAAAGAGCTGTCATTACCACAAAAAGCCTTTGGGTACTGTAATGCTAAAAGTGTATCTTCTTTTTCTTTTGGCTGTTCCATTAAGGGTCACCAAAGTGGATCATCTGTTTCCATTTCTTCCTATCCTCTGCATCTTGCTCCGTCACACCATCCAGCTGCATGTCCTCTCCCACCACATCCACAAACCTTATCTTAGGCCTTCCTCTTTTCCTCTTACCTGGTAGCTCCATCCTAGCATCCTTTTTCCAATATACCCAGCATCCCTCCTCATCACATGTCCAAACCAACACAATCTCGTATCTCTGGCTTTGTCTCCAAACCATACAACCTGAGCTGACCCTCTGACATACTTATTCCTAATCCAGACCATGCTTGTCACATCCAGTGCAAATCTTAACATCTTTCACTCTGCCACATCCAGCTCTGACTCCTGCCTTTTTGTCACTGCTACTGTCTCCAAACCATATAACACAGCTGGTCTCACTACCCTCTTGTAGGCCTTCCCTTTCACTCTTACTGGTACTTGTCTGTCACAAATCACTCCTGACACTCTTCTCCACCCACTCCACCCTGCCGGTTACTCTCTTCTTCACCTCTCTTCCACACTCACCATTACGCTGAACTGTTGATCCCAAGTATTTAAACTCATCCACCTTCGCCACCTCTACTCCTTGCATCCTCACCATTCCTCTCTCCTCCCTCTCATTCACACACATATATTCTGTCTTAGTCCTGCTGACCTTCATTCCTCTCCTCTCTAGAGCATATCTCCACTTCTTCAGGGTCTCCTCTGTTCCTCTACTCTCACTACAGATCACAATGTCATCTGCAAACATCATAGTCCACACACAGGAACTCCTGTCTGATCTCGTCTGTCAACTTGTCCATCACCATTGTAAATAAGAAAGGGCTCAGAGCTGATCCTTGATGTAATCCCACATCCGCCTTAAATGCATCTGTCACTCCCACCGCAGACCTTACAACTGTCACACTACCCTCATACATATTCTGTATCACTCTTACATACTTCTCTGCCACTTCTGACTTCCTCATACAATACCACAACTCCTCTCTAGCCACCCTGTCATATGCTTTCTCTAATACAGATTTAAATTCATGTATGTATGTGAATATGTATCACAGCTCATATACTTTTAAGACTGAAATGCCCACACTGTTTTATGAGTCTGGCATACTCAGTTCTGTTGAAGAATGATGTTAACTTCCTTTACTATGCTGGCATTTTGTGAATTATTAAATCTGCATAATAACTTTGAATATATGTGTCAAATGCCATTATCAGCAGCAAAGGACAGCATAACTGGGTAACTGTCAGTGCACACTGTGAGCGGTATAAGAGCTCTGCTGGACTGTACGTTCCATAATAAAGGTGCCCGGAAATGCTTGAAACCATGTCCATCGAGAATGACACAAGCCATGACTGAAATATTAATGGAAAGAATTCTTGGAGGCAAATATAAAGTAAGTAAAGCAGGTATAGAAATGAAACAAACAGGGAGTTCCCTTTAGAGAAAACTTACTATAAGCAGCCAGCCATTTCTAGTCAGTCATGAGCTCCAGGCAAAAAGGCCAGGCAGATGACAAATAGTGCTGCACTTGGCCAGTTAATTATTTTTCATTGAACTATCCATCACAGCATGCTGGGAGGAAATAGCAAAAAATGGCAGAGAGAAGGGAAGTTGGCATCATTGCCAGAAGGTCCACAGGAGCACAAAGACAGCCTAAAGTTCTAATAGAAACAAAGGCTCTTATGAGAGCTAAGCATTTATGTGTGGTTATTTATGACGTGTTTACTGGGAAGGTCCACTGGGCTGACGAGAGCCCATTTTCAGTGGAGGGCCGGGGAGAAAAGCTCCAGTAGATTAATACAATAAGGAAAACTACATTACATTCCAGAGGTAACTACCACAAGGTGGTTACTATACTTAACGAAATTTACTACAAAAATAAATGATACCAGTGCCGAGGTACAATTTACAGAGAAAAACTGCTTCTTACATAGAAAAACTGCATTACAGTACAGAGGTGGCTACTGTAAGGTAGTTACAATATTTACAATGGTTTCTACCATACAATGGTATAAACTAGCCTGAAACCGGAGCCTTCAGTCAAGGACAAATTCCATACTAAAAGTACCTGCAAGTGCTTGAGGCCATATCTGCTGCAAGTAGGATAAGACCAGACTGAGGTCTTCTGCTACTGTATGTCTGGGGACAGGACTGTTTGAGAGGTACACAATTCAAGGCAAAGTAGAGGTAGCAAGGCAGCCATACAGAAAGCTATTTGTAGAACCTATCACTGCATATAACTTTCCAACTAATTAGGAGCTCCACAGGCCAGTCGACACAGTCTCAAAATGATCAGTCAGACTGACTTGCCATGTAATTGGTATGTTGAGTTTGTTGCATAGAAAGGCAAATAAAAGATCATGTAATTGTGTCCTGGGGCATGTTAGGAAAAACAAAAACATGATCAGTACCAGTAACAGTGTCAGAAGGCATAACAGCAAAGCACATATGAATGTGACTTTACATTTCAGTTATTGCCACGTCGTCAGTATTAAGGTAAGCAGTATAGAGGAATTACTGCCATTGGGAATGTAGTGATGTGTACAGATCCTGTAGTCTCAGTGCTACATTGTCTATATGGGTGTGTTTAAGAATTAAAAATGTCAAAAAGCTGACGCGAAATAATGATGCTGATGCATCCTGATCAGGTGATTTAAGAAAAAGGTCCGTTAGTCAACAACACTGAAAACTTTAGTGAAATGGAAATATTAGTAAATGTAAACAAATGTTAAATAAATAAAAAATAAATAAAATAAAGTAACTAATTTAATACCTGATGAAAAATAGTTCTAGAAGTATATACTTTCCATGTTAGTATTGAATAAACAGAATGTTATTTTACCACTGTTCGGTTTGCCAGGTTTTTGTTCATGTTTAAAAGCTTTTGTATTTTTGTACCAGAAGCACTCACTTACGGTTCATCAGAAGGATGTCAGGACATTAACAGTGCACAAGAGATGAGTATATAGTAATGTTAGGTCATGCACAAAGGTGCAAAAGCTTCAGTTTGCTGAAGACCATGAAAACTGTCAGAGTTACAGGTTTTAGCCTTATGCCATGAGCAGAAATCAGAAGAATTAGAATGCAAATCTCCCAAATCTATGTTTCCACCTCTCCAGTGAAATATAATCAAATCCCTTCCTCTTTAATATTATTAATAAAAGGTTACTACACAAAAAAATGTGGATAATATTCACTGGGGTCATTCATTGAGTATCACTGATATGTGACATCTGCTGACTGTTTGTTGACCACTAGGAGGGATAGCCTGGTAAAGAACACTGGGATTGGACCAATTATCCTTTCTTCTGCAAAAGGATATGTAAACAACACAGTGAGATGGCTCACGATGGGCAGTTCAGGGTAGACACTAGTAATATATAGGTATAATAATATATATTATTCAATGACTGGGAGGCAGGAATGGGTATTGGGTAAGTTGTTAAATAAGTAATCGTAACCTGCAGCTTATTCACTAAATAACATTCAGACTAGGTTGGTCATAATGTCCTTATATGTTTTCATAATCTGTATATATATATATATATATATATTTCAAGTTATAAGGTTCCTGTCTGTAATGACCTCTTCAGCTTATTACAAGGTTGGAAGCGTTCCAGATCCTGTTTACTGCTAGGTTTCCACTGTGGCAATTCCATCCACTCTGGAGTGTATGAAATAAATAAATAAAATAAATAAGCACTATACACTGTTTATATGCACCATTTTTGCTAGAAGCTTGTTGCATACATATATCATTCTTTCTGTTACAAAATGTTTATATCCTTTTCTTCTGCCTTTGTAATAGGTTCATAGGTATATACTAGGCTAACAACCACCATGGCCTAGCCATGCTATCCAACCCAATTGTGTCATATGTATCATGCTCATTTATTAGGAGGTGGTATGTTAGTTACGAAGTTTGTAGAGGTTATGTGGAGTAGAGTGTATATTAGTTTGGGCTTTACTGTCTGCCTCTGTCTATCAGAGACATGGCAGCCAGACCTGGGGTGAATTTCCAAGTTCCCATCCATTGGTCAAGGTTATTCTTAAATAGTGTTGGGGTGGACTCTCTTTCACATGGATGGGAATCCTGTTCCAGAACATGGGGATCCCCTGAGACATTTATCTGTCTCGCCAACATGTCTTATTTACTTAAATCCTTGGATACAGTGGTTCTGATGCTGTTTGTTTTGCAGATGTGCAAAACATCCATCAGAGATGGTACTGAGGATACCTTTTAGGCCAGGCATATATTGCCTCTCATCAATCTGTAGGAGACAGAATATAGAGATATGTCTTGCCCAATGATTTCTAAATGTCTCCATTTCTATAACAAAAATGTTAACTTCCTGTACCCTAATCATGCTTTGGCTATTGTATTGTATTGTATTGTATCTGTTGTGGTGAAATTATATTAGTTATCACCTAGTCGGTTTCGTCCATGAACAACAGCTGTGTATCCTGCCACCTTCTCCAAGTTGTTGTAGATCTAGATGGTATCTCCCAGTGTAGAAACACTGAAGGGCCACCTTCTCCAAGTTGTTGTAGATCTAGATGGTATCTCCCAGTGTAGAAACACTGAAGGGCCACCTTCTCCAAGTTGTTGTAGATCTAGATGGTATCTCCCAGTGTAGAAACACTGAAGGGCCACCTTCTCCAAGTTGTTATAGATCTAGATGGTATCTCCCAGTGTAGAAACACTGAAGGGCCACCTTCTCCAAGTTGTTGTAGATCTAGATGGTATCTCCCAGTGTAGAAACACTGAAGGGCCACCTTCTCCAAGTTGTTATAGATCTAGATGGTATCTCCCAGTGTAGAAACACTGAAGGGCCACCTTCTCCAAGTTGTTGTAGATCTAGATGGTATCTCCCAGTCTAGAAACACTGAAGGGCCACCTTCTCCAAGTTGTTATAGATCTAGATGGTATCTCCCAGTGTAGAAACACTGAAGGGCCACCTTCTCCAAGTTGTTGTAGATCTAGATGGTATCTCCCAGTGTAGAAACACTGAAGGGCCACCTTCTCCAAGTTGTTATAGATCTAGATGGTATCTCCCAGCGTAGAAATGCACTGAAGGATAGAGAAGGAAGGGGGGTATTAAAGACTGAAAGCTACAAGCAAATGTTTTATGTTGCTCCTAGAAATAACTGGATAACAAAATAATTACCTACCTAAATTTAAAATAGACTTTATTATAATGAAGTAAAAAAACTTTCTGGAACTTGTTTGGTCAATGAGTTTGCCTTCAGAAGAAGCACTACACTTGTTTACTCACTTGAAAAGATGTTATCTATGCATTTTAAGTTGTGCTTTTTTAAACTGTCACAGAAAATATTTTTGGAATGCAGCCATACATGCTAGCTGCATATCACGTTATGGGACATCTTTGTTCCTGGTTGGAGTATTTCATGTAGCAGATACATGCAGTTTACAACTTTCTCCCTGTCCATTAACATCAGTGGACAACATATGTCACTTTATGCTTTACTGCTTCATTAGAGTAGAAAGCTAGTCTCACATTTAGTCTGCCTAGGTATTTATTGAGGGACCAGTGCTACGACTGTTATATTCACTGCTAAGTATTATGAAATCACAGTACAGGATGTTCTAGTTACCTCTGTAGCTGGATTTTTCTGAAATGAGATGATTCAAGCAATTACAGCACACGCCCAAAGAGACTTGTAAATCAAGGGGATATAAAATGCTACACATGCTATTACCTTATTTTCCTAGGGTTTGTCTAGCAATGATAAAAAGCTCTGTGTCACCTGTTTGTTTCTTAAGGTTTCATTCATCAGAGTCCTGATAACTACTTTGTTTTTTTTTTTTTTTTGCAAAACCCCAGAAATGGCAAGTGTGTTTGGCTATCAGAGCTCAGAAGTGGACTGGTGTGAGGACAACTACAAGATGACGGAAAAAATAGCTGAGTTTTACAACACGGTGAGTTTAGGGCAAAGCCATCATTTGGTTTGCCTGCTTATATTTATTCATAAAAGAGAATGTGTGTGTGTGTGTGTGTGTGTGTGTGTGTGTGTGTGTGTGTGTGTGTGTGTATACATATGATGTGAGTGTATGTGGTATGAATGTTCTGTAAATCATTGTTAGCAGCCCCAAATTATCGTTTTCTAGAAGATTATTGCTTTTATATATGCATTGTCTGCATGGTGTAACTGCTCATGTACTGAATATTTCTGCTCCTCAGATCTGTACATGTTGAGCTGATGCAGGTCATTGACACAAAATGGAACATATATCATTTTGGTCAATGCCAGTCATAGGAGCTTCAGTAGTATATCACAGATCATGCAATGGTGCTGCTTCCCTAGTTCCCACCTAGGTACTTGAATGTGATTTCCATACACGTTCATATCCATAAATGTATAGATATTAAAACATTCTAATTAACCTTTAGTTCCAAATGAGTGCATCAGCAAATGAGGAGAGTTAGTATACTCTGTCAGTAATTTGACCAATGACAATTAACAGTGTCACACAGACACTGCCTACACACTGCATCTGTATAATAACTGAAGTGCAGAGGAACTTAACTATCAGGGCACACCAGTGACCCAGTAGTAGCACCATTGGTTGGAGAAACTTGCATTCATAGCATATTTAGGTTTTGTGGCATGTCTTCTCCAGCACCCTTAACCTCAAAAAATCTGACTTGAATTTCACTCACCTTATTTTATAATCATTCCCAAAGTTCATATACTAATGTGATACTTAACTCCTAACTGCCTCTGACCTGTTAACATAGTTCAATGGAAAATAAGTTGTAAGGAAATTATTTATTTAAGTTTGATCATTGAGGCAGTACACTGATCTGAGTAGACAAATTTCAGGCAGAGCCCAGGTGATTACAATCATATAAAAAATGACTGACATGAGTAAAAGAAACAAGGAGTTTATCAGAAAGCAGTCGACTGAATTTACAGCATTAATATCATTTTGTGTTGCACTGCTATCTTTCTGAGGTAGATGAAGCAGTCTTATGGAAGGTGAACATGATATGGAGAATGCATGGTCAATGCGGGTGACTTTCTTAAGGGATTGAGAGAATGGCTATATTAATAATAAGGGTCTTGCACATTTTTATTTTATTTTTATTTTTTATTTTACATTTGTTGACCGGGATAGTCCAACTGGATGCATGTCCATTTTCAGCGGAGGCCCTGGAGAAAAGCTCCAAGGGTAAGCAGATACAGCATTACACAATACCAGCATTACATATTTCAGACAGACTATTTACAGTGATTACATAAGTAAGCAAGTTAAACAAGTTCCACAGGTTAGAGTTAATCCCGAGCGTAAATCAGGATTACATTAAATTACACAGTAAACTGGTTAACAGATTTTTACACATTCTGGAGAGAGTTAGCCAGGCTTGATACATTGACATAGCCAGCTAAGTGACAAATGTTGTCTGAGTATAGTTTTAAATTGACCAAAGGTGGAAAGTAAGGTAATATCAGCTGGAAGAGAGTTCCAGGATCTACTTACAGAGTTTGCAAAGAAAGAGTCACCAGCTGTGTTATTAATTTTGCTAGTCTGAATTAGTAGTTTGTTAGAGGATCGAAGCGGTCTAGGATTGTTATAGGGGTTGATAATATTTTTAAGTGCAGGAGTATTGTCCAGATTATACAGGATTTTATAGGCCATAACCAGTTGGTTATACTGGATTAGGCTGGGTAGTTCAAGCCAACCAAGCTGATTTAGATTGATGCAATGATGTGTCCAAAAAGGCAGCCCAGTGGCAAACCTGGCAATGTGGTTGTAGCAAATTGAGAGTTTGTTAAGGACAGTCTTGTTTAAATTCGAGAGTACAGGGGATGCATACAGAAGGGTTGAAAGAAGGTTAGAGTGAGCTATGGTAATTTTAGCTGGAGGGGTTAGGAAGGCTTTTATTTTGTAAAGTGACCCTAGTTTTTTATTGATGGTTTTGATAGTTTGGTTAACATGTAGGTCGAATTTTAGATTATTATCTATGCTGACACCTAATAGTTTTGTAGAGGGGTCAGGGGACATTATTGTGCCATCATCTGAATTTATGGTAAAGGTGAAAGCGGCAGACCTACATGTTGGTGAAAATAACAGCATTTTAGTTTTTTGGGGATTTAGGATCAGACGACGTTCAGAAAGCCAGTTTTCTATTATATTAAAGGTGGTCTGGGTAGCTGATCATAACTTTATTGGAGATGCGGCCGAGCAAATCAGAGTAGAGTCATCAGCAAATTGGATACAGCTGACTTTTGGGATGACAGTATAAAGGTCATTAATGAAGCTGGAGAACAGCAAGGGCCCTAGTATAGAGCCTTGTGGTACTCCAAGGGTGTTAGGTAGAAGATTAGAGAGTTTGTTCTGCCAGAGGACAGCCTGCTGTCAACCATGCAGGTAGGATTGAAACCATTGAAGGTCTCTAGTATCTAGACAGAATGTTTGCAGGGTGTGGATTAAAAGTTGGTGATCAACTATATTGAATGCCTTGGAAAGATCCAACAAGAAGGCTGAAGATATATAATTATTGTTGCAATTATGGTTTATGGTGTTGGTAAAGGCTAGGAGGGCTGAAGTAGTGCTGTGATGAGGACGGAAGCCATGCTGAGTGTCTGCCATAAGGTGATTCTGGATTAGGTGGTCCATGAGTTGTCTATGAATACATAATCTTTGCAAGTGGAGAGAGTATAGCTATTGGCCTATAACTGGACAATTCAGTAGAGCTGCCTCCTTTGTGAAGTGGGATTACATAGGATATTTTCCAGATGGTGGGAATTTTAGCGTCTACTATGGTTCGATTGACTAGTATTGAGATGGGGTAAGCAATAGCATCAGCTAATTTTTGTAGGTACTCGGCAGGGAGTTGATCAGCAGAAAGTGTAGTGGGTTTTAATTTTTTGATCAAGGTATGGATAAGTGAAGTGGAGACTGGTTTGAAGCTGAATGCAAGTAGGTTTCTAGGGGTGGTACTTTCAGGACCAGGGGAGCTAGGAGGTAGTTGGCTAGCTAGGACTTGAATTGTCTCAGTAAAGAATCGGTTAAAACTGTCAGAAACATCTTCAGGGGTTTTATCAATAGTAGCAGCAGGGACTGGGGTTGAAGTTTGTCCAGGATGTAGTAGATTATTTAAACCTGCCCAAAACTTCTGAGGGTTATTTTGATTTACTGTCTGTAAATTACAGTAGTATTGTTTTTTGTCTTGTAAAATGGATTTTTTAGTTTTGTTCCTGGATTGCCTGTGTTTAATGTGATCTTGGGGGTCTTTAGAAGAACACCATAAAGCCCATGCTTTGTTTCTAAGGGTAATTTTGAGTTTAGACTCTTTAGAAAGCCATGGCGCAGCTTTTGCCTTTGTTCTCTTTGAACGAACAGGTGCATGCAAATCAAGGATCTCAAGGAATTTGTTGTTAAAGTATGTTACTGCTTCCTCTAAGGGGAGATGTTTTAGAATAGACCAATTACATGAGTTTAGTTCTTGTTGGAATTTGGCAGGGTCAAAGTTATTATTGTTTCTAACCTTTCTGAGTAAGGGTTGTTGGGAATTAATGGCTTTGTGCTTAATTACATATGTGAGAAGGTGATTGCTTAGGCCATCAGGGAGGGTACCAGAGGTGTACAGTTGGGGGTGACTATTTATGAGTACCCAGTTAAGTATGCTTTCTTTTTGGTTGGGTTTACCTATCCTGGTAGGAGTGGATATGATTTGTGTAAATGCATGCAGGTTAATATGGGTGGTTGGGGATTCTGAGGAACAGGTGCCCCAGTCTATGTTAAAGTCTCCAAGTAGTAGGGTTTCTTGGGGGTAGTGACATGATAGCCAGTGCAGGATATCTTCAAGTGTAGATATATTGTTACCTGGGGGAATGTACATACAGATTATATTAATGCATTTATTTTTATTACGTTGCAATTTGGTGGCAAGAATCTCTGAGTTATTAATCTGAGGAGGTTGTATTACATCTATGGTGACATTCAGCTCAGATTTATAGAGTACAGCTACCCCACCCCCCCTTCCTGGAAGCCTGTGTATGTTGTACCCAGGTGGTAACACTTCATTGTCTGTAGTGTTAGGTTTTAACCAGGTTTGAGATAAACAGAGAATCTCAGGGGAGTGGACATCCAGAAGTGCATGCAATTCATGTACCTTGTTATTAATGCTTCTAATTTTGAGATGATAGGCTAGGAGAGAGTTAGTTCACCTATTAATTGTAGGTTTGTAGCTTAGACTGCAAGTAGAGGGGGTATGTGTATCTGAAGTGGGTGGGCCAGGGTTGGGGTGAATATCACCACCAAGTATTAAGTTAAGTCTATACTTGGTGATGAACTTCAGGAATTTGTTTATTAGTTTGTGGTAGTGTTTGGATCTAGAGCTAATGTGCCTGGGGTTGAGATGTTGACAGACTGAACAAGATGTTGGATAGGACCTGGTACTGTAAGTATGATTGAAGGTGGGAGGATTTACAGCTGGGGTGATAGTATGGCCCTTCGGGACCTGAAATCCTGAGAGAAACTGGTTTTCTTACAAGGTAAAGAGGTATGGTGCGAACAAGAGGAATAGTAAAGAGGAATATATCATTATTTGTGATTCAGCTAGTGAGTTAGGGAACTGTTTTACCTGGTGATGCAACACCAGAAGATAGAGTGGTGAGGTAAAGGTACTGGAAGGGGGATGGGAGAATGCCAGATGAAAGCTAATAGGTGCTATTAAAATGTAGGTAGACAAATGGGGGTGGGAGGAATTATCCCAAATGAAAGCAGATAGGATCTAGAAAGTGGGGGAGTGGCTATAGTACTTTAAATTTAGATGTACTGGGGGCGGGAGGAAATTGGGGGCAGGGAGGGGAACGAAGAGAGCCCGAGCGTAGTTTACAAGGTTTCCTAAGGTATCCTAAAGCTATAAGTTAAGTATTACAGCTCTTAATGTAAGAGTCAGCTTACTTAAGTTACAGCGGAAGGAGGCAAACACTCAAGTAGAAAAAAGAGCCTTATGGCTGACCAAAATGGTGACCTGCTTAATTACACAGCACTGTAAGTGAAAGCTTAACAAATGCTTTTTGTGTGCAACCTACTCTGCTTAAATGCTGAGAGAAACTGATTTTGTTATGGTGACCAATTGCAGTCCTGTAGACTCCGTTTTGTAGGTAAATGTAGAGTTCAACTAAGAAAAGAGAAAAGCAGAGATGCTAGGGTAAGCATGAAGGCAGTAACAGGCAGTTATTTTATAATAATACATTCAGAAAAGTTTGAGGGTGGGGGGGTAAAGTAGCACACTTCAGAATGAACAAAGATTTATAGCTAAGAAACCTAAACAAGAGAGCAATGCAGTAAATAAACACTTGCCATATTTTAAAGATATACCAGAAAAACTAAATCAATTGTTCACAATTGTACAACTGGACAATTGCCAGTAAAAGCACTTTGGGTATAGCTAGTCCAAGTTATTCAGGTCATAAAAGCACTTCTTCAATGTGTGTGTGCAATTTAAACATTAAAAACACATGCAGCAAGTAGGAGCTCTAATTATACACTTTCTCTAGGTACAGGTTCAGTTTAAACACAAATATTACCACAAAAACTCAGTAAAGTCACCAGCTACTTATAGAGCCTCTGCAAAAAAATAGAGCAGTCTGTGCAGAATCAGAATTTAGCAGCAGGTCATTCAGTTACACAAAAAACAGTAAAAGATCCATACAATGAAGAAACTTATTGCAGTTTACAAGGTTTCCTAAGGTGTCTTAAAGCTATAAGGTAAGTATTATAGCTCTTAATGTAAGAGTCAGTTTACTTAAGTTACAGGGGGAGGAGGCAAACACTCAAGTAGAAAAAAGAGCCCTATGGCTGACCAAAATGGTGACCTGCTTAATTAAACAGCACTGTAAGTGAAAGCTTAACAAATGCTTTTTGTGTGCAACCTACTCTGCTTAAATGCTGAGAGAAACTGATTTTGTTATGGTGAAAATGCTGAGAGAAACTGATTTTGTTATGGTGACCAATTGCAGTCCTGTAGACTCCGTTTTGTAGGTAAATGTAGAGTTCAATCTGCTTAAATGCTGAGAGAAACTGATTTTGTTATGGTGACCAATTGCAGTCCTGTAGACTCCATTTTGTAGGTAAATGTAGAGTTCAATCTGCTTAAATGCTGAGAGAAACTGATTTTGTTATGGTGACCAATTGCAGTCCTGTAGACTTCATTTTGTAGGTAAATGTAGAGTTCAATCAGTACACATACAAGACATATGGCATTACTTTTTTTGCACATATACATACAATGTTATTGTCCCATTTATTTATTTTATAATGTTATAAATTTTAATTTATTCATTCATTCATTCATTTTCCAGTCAATGTTAATGTATTATTTCCTTACTATATAATCCTGCAATTACAACACGAGCCCAGAGACACTTGTAAATCAAGGGTTATGAAATACTGCACATGCTATTACCTTATTTTCCTAAGGTGTATCTACTAATTATAAAAAGCTCTGTGCCACCTGTTTGTTTCTTAATGTTTTAATCATCAGAGTCCTGCAAGCAGTGTAAGCAGGCAGACTGACTTAGGATCATATGAGGTCACTACGCTAATGGCCCCAGGGCACTCACAAGCCTACCCAAGTTCAACCCATGTTCATTTATTTTTCAGTAAATGTTACTGTACCATTTCTTTACTTTATTGTGTCATACTCACTCATTCACTCATTCATTCATTTATTTTTCAATAAATGTTAATGTACCATTTCCTTAATTTATAATATTGTATGCATTCATTCATTTTCACTCATTTTTTATGTCCCATTTCCTAACTTTATAATGTTATATTCATTCATTTATTTTCCAGTAAATTTTAATGTCCCATTTTCTTATTTTTGTTAATTTTCTCATATACCCCTTTATCCGGTACAGGATCATTAGGGAGCTGCAGCCCATCCTGGCACTCTGTTTGGAAAAAGAAGAGAAACTAATATGAGATGGGATGCCATTGTACTGCTGGGTGCACACACTACACAAACACACACGCGCACACACACGCACACACACATACACACACACACACACACACACACACACACACACACACACACACACACACACACACACACACACACAAATGTAGACACAAATGGCATATATACATATGGGTCCCTTTCAGATAATCACCTCTTCAGAAAGTTGAACTTCATATGGACAAGACCACATGTTTGACTTTTCAAAAAGTCAAAGCAATTGTATGTAAATCATGGTACATGAGGATCATGGACTTTACCCTTTTCCCCATTGTAGTGTGATCTTGGAATTGGTATATATAATTTGCATGGAAGGTGCGGGGAGCTTGCTCCCCTGCAAAAACTAGATTTCTGCTGTTAGGTTGTTTTCAACTTTTCGGAAAGTCAAACATTTCCTTTCGACCATATGACATTTGACTTTCTAAAAAAGCAATGTTATCATCTAGACCCATATATACATATATACATACACATGCAGTCACATACACATATAAAGATGAAAATGACACATGCACATATGCTCACACAAGTACACACACGCATACACACATATACATAAAATTTTCATGCGCATCTACAGGTAATATAGAGAATTATCATTTTACCTGCAGCATGCATTAGTTTAAGATGTGGGAGAAAACCAGAACACTCACTTCATTTTAAGTTAATAGTTCATGTCATTATAAACTGTTATTTCAAGCCTTGTTACATAATTTTTAAATGAATGCCCATCCTGTTGAAGGAAGCTTTTATTGTATGGTTTGTTTAATACTATGGACAGTCATAGTATTTTGCTTAATTCTGTAGTGGAGTTGTATTCCGTTTTATTTATTTGATTATTTTTACATTTGGATATGGTTTTGGTACTTTTCTTTAGGTCCCACAACTACGGCAGTAGGAGAGTGATTAGTTTCACTTAATACCTGTTGTTCTCCGCTGTGTTACCATGCAGTTAATATGTATCGGTAGTAGGGGTGGGAGTGGATGACACAAGGGAGTATTACCCCCTGTGAAAAAATGGTATCCATGCACTTCGGTGGGCCCTCCTGTTAACTGATTACACCCACTAGTCCATCCATCCATCCATCCATCCATCCATCCATCCATCCAGCCATCCATTCACAACCCCTTTTTTTCCTATTTCTACACACAGGGTTTGGTGTCACTTTAACAGTGACAATCATTAGGAGCCAAGGTTTACACCACCAGGTGGCTAGCTCTGCTGTGGTAGTTATTCCATACCACACACTCATATGCACATTCACACCTATGGCCAATTTAGAGAGTCCAGTCCACTTACTGCATGTCTTTGAAATGTGGGAGGAAACCAGAGCACCTGGAGGAAACCCACATGAGCACAGGGAGGACATGCAGATTCCACATAGAAGGCACCCTGGCTGAGCTAGTCATGTGGTCTTTTTCAGATGGAGACACAAAGTTGTATGTTTTCCTGACTATGGAAAATGTATCCAGGATTCCAAGGAAATTCTATTACTTCTCATACAGATGGATCACAATGTGCTGGAGAAGCAGAAGGCAAGTGGTGAAGTGCCAATGAATTTCCAACATGGGAGGTTATTCACTTTGTTTGCATGAGATGAAGTAGCAGTTGGACTTCCTTAGATATTCTGGAGCCATCCTATGAAGAATAATAAATGAAGGTAATGGCTAAACTAGTCAAAGTCAAGGAAGGATTAGATGAAGCTTTGTTGCAGTCTACCTGGATGCCAAAAGGATATGCTTGGTGGTGTCCAAATCCAAGTTGAAGGCTGCAGAAGAGGATATAAGAATCAACAAAAGAGGACTTTTATTAGTGATGGAGTAAAGTTACAAAAAGATCTGCAGAAAGAAAATACAGAGATTCAGAAATGTCAAAAAGATGTGGCATGAAGAAAATAGATCTGGATAGTTAAGAGGTCAGAAAAAAATTATAATGTGGATATGTAAACAATGTGAAATGGATTTAATGAGGAGATCAGAACAAAGCTTAAGAAGACATACAGAGGTGGGTAATATGAAATAAATGTGGCAAAGATTGTGAGTGTTTAAGCAAACCAGTTCTTGGCATGTAAAAAAATTGGTTAAATTAATAAATTAATTTTATTCCCATAATTAGACTGAATAATTCAGTTGGATTAGTGTGTGAGTATGTACAAGTACCTTGAGCAGAGATTGCCTTCTCTTGGACTGCATTGGAGAATTTCAAATTGTTGACACTGCAGATGCTGCCTACTTGTTGATTCTACTGAAGCAACCAGGAAGAAAGTGCAGGAAGTAGATGTCATGAATAATTAGTAGACCTCCTTATGTGACTATCTATTGGCAATAGACTTTATTGTTTAGCTGTTTAATACTGGTCCAGATAGCATTGTTTTGTTCTGTAGTAGAATACTACACTGGGTTCCAAGATAAAGGGTTTGTAAACTGCCATTCTGTTTTTTGAAGCAATGCTGTTGGTATGACAACTACTTATCTTCTTAAGTAAATGTCTCTTAAGACAATCTTAAATGAATCTCTTAAGAATCTCATGTAGTATCCATAGAGTATGCAACAATATCTTACAATACCATTGTTTGCCATACCAGCCTTTTACAATAAACTGGAATTTTATTTCTTTTGTATCTCCCCAAACATAAGAGCACATAAGCTAGTGAAAAGATTAATGGTTTAAAAGTAAAAAAGCAGCTGTGTTTGGATACAGGGATAAAACCGTGACTACAACTCAGACAACCCAAATTTGAATAGAGGTTTGGGCACCTGATAAAGCTGGTATGGAAGAAGGGATGAGTAATGCTGTTTTGCTGGCTCACCTTAGGGTGCACGACCAAGTGCTTATTCATTCCTTAAAATCAATAATGGAGACTGGAGATCCTCAAGGGGCAGTCTTGAGAAGGTACATCACCTATGGACCTAGTGACACATTCTTACTATCGCCCATTTCCCTAGGAACTCTGGAGTGATTATATACATGTGCAAAGGAGATATGACTTTAAACTTGCTAAATTTTCTGATCTCAAATAGGTGACAGCTCTGTTGTCTGCTGCTCACCTGTTATTTACAAATGGATTATTTTGGGCAACAGACAGAATGGAGCTTTTTGGCCACTGAAGCAGGGAGAAAAACAATGTATTGCCCTGAAAAAGTTTGATTCAGCAAAAAACATTCATTTTAATATTTTAAAAGCAAAATTTCAGTTTTCCTGTATGAAAAAGACAGCCTGTTCTAAACGACTAACAATACATCAAAAGTTAAATGATACTTCAGTAAATTCAAATGGCAAGTTATGAAGTTGCAATAAGAAAGTAGAGGTTATAAACATAAAAAGACAGAAAGTAAATGTAAAGAAAGCCTCCAACTATACTGACACAAATTATGACACACAAAACATATTGCCATAATGAAACAGATGGTTTATAAGATTTAATAATGATGCCATGACACTAAACATTACTAACAATGAAGGTCTAAAAGCATCCTCCTACACATGGCAGAAAGCAAAGACTTTTAAGCATGTGAAAATATGTCAGAAAAAGAATAATAAGGTAGATATAATAAAAAGATACATTCATAGATATAATTGATAAACCAAAACAGTCATGTTCAACCCAAAAAGAATCTGTAAATTGAAAGTTATAAATTTAAAAGTGGAGCAGAGAAGGATAATGAATCCACACACATACCCAATCCTATACTAGAGTGAGAGGCTTAAGAAAGAAATGTGAGTCCTCTGATGTAGTTTTGATGATCAGATTCCAAACAGCACAAACATGCTCAACCCAGAGGAGTATGACTTTGGAGAAGGTTCTTCACTTTGTGAGGTTCATTCTGAAATGAAGCAAAGAAGATAGAGGGCTAGAGGCCTGTAACACTAAAACAAATCTGACTATGCAAAACAAAAATATTTTGAAAAAAATATACAAGTAAATGAGACTAAAGATGAAAGGTATGTGACTACAACAGGCAATGAGAATGTTACAAATTAGAACTATAAATTGCGATGGACAGTACCAAATACAGAAAGATATGCAGAAGAGTCTAGTTATTGTGGTGGCAAATACCCATACCAAATTTTATGTCCACTAAAGGGTAAGATAGATGCCTTCTGCAAGAAACAGAACCACTTTGCAGAAACATTAATAAAAGAAATGAAAATATACAATATAAAGGAGAGGAGGTATGACAGTATGAGAAAAAAATTCTACCTAGAGAATATGTCAAAGAAAATCTATATGAGCAACATGATGTAGGTAGTAACAAAGAAGAATATACTTGATTACATATTGTATGATTATGAACATTTCAATGAGAGCAGAAATAGTGGTGAAAAATTAAATCAAGCAAGTAAGGTGCTGAAAAATTAAATCAAGAAAGTAAAGTGCTGATAGACTCATGACCATCATTATGCAAACAAGGTAAGCAAAATCTAAATGCACTCATAATCATCATTATGCAAATATAGTAAGTTAAACAGAAAACCCAAACTGCAGAAAGTGAACATCAAATTATATGCATACAAGTCATTAAAATCTTTCCTGTTTGGATTGCAAGGATGAAAGATAAACGGGCATTGTCCATTTTATATGTGCTAGAATGACTTAGATTCTCCTGAATTACTTCATAGCAAGTCTCCTGGCTAATAATGCAAGTATTTATTAGTATAAAAAGAAACAGAAATAGAGGAAATATACTTGATAACTGTAAAAGGAAAAACTTCAAAGACCAATGCACATTAGGTTCAAGCAAGGCACCCTTTATTACTTGCAGCAAGGAGACAAAGCATGTAGGTACAGGATTTGTCTGGCTCTTTGATGATCAGTATGTTATTCTTATACAGTTCTCTTCATGTCACACAGAAAATGTTACTTTTCTATTGCTGAAGTAGTTGGACACAGCTTTCTGTATGTTTCACAGAAAATGTTACCAGACTTATTGCTGACTTGGTCGGATTATTTGCTGTCTTGCAAAAACATTTTGAGGAAAACAACCTGGCCTTGGGCTTATTTTAGCCCACCTTAACTTTTCAATTCTTCAATTGTATAGTTCTAATACATGTGTTACATTTTGTTTAGATTCAAGGTACATTTCTAGCTTTGGTACAGGTAATGCTGACTATGGTTTATACTTTCAAGCATCTATTGTTTTCTTTATCAAAGCTTCTAGCAGCTGCATATTTTCTCATGGCATAAGCAATATCGCTTTGTTAAGTTTCATGACATTAGCAGAAATGAAATGTCTCTTGTTAAGTTTCTAATAGCTGTGCAGATTCATGCAGTGTGAACAGAATAAATGTATTAACCCTTTTAAACCTCGAGTGCACTAAGCATATTACTATTATATATTTTTCTAACAATAACCTATTGAATAAGTAAATACTTGTATTTGATGGAATAAATCTGAAAAAAATATCATATTAAACTGAATAAAGCTCTAAAGGTAAACCCAGAAGCATGGCTCGATGTGATACCTTTTCATCTGAGAACAAATGTAGAAGAGCCTAAGAAGTAAGAAATTATGAGCATTACTGAGAGGGTACTAAGCCATCCCCAAATGCCTACTGTCCGTAAACCTTAGAATCTTGGACAGGTGATAATATGAATCAGCATTATATTGCTAACAGAGCTATGTTTAGAGAAGACACCTCACACCACTTGTAGGTGACATCATGTGTGAGCTGAGGGAAGCAAGGTTGTATAGCCAGTTACACTTACGATCGCTACCTCCATCTCCCGATTTACCTAAACAGTAGAAACATTATAATGTTCTCCACCAATATAGGTGTGATGAGATACAAATTAATAATAACTATCATTAGCTAAGCAGCTAAGACTTTTCAACATGTAATACATTGGGTTCTGTAAGAAATCTGAAGTTCTAGAAGTTACATTGATGACACTATAGAATTAAGGAAATAATGGGAAAGAACCTGGTGGAACCTTTGGAAAGTATTAAGCAAACTGAAAGAGAAAGGATTAACACTGAACAGAGAAATGTGTAACTAACAAGAATATATTACAACTTGTATCCTGTTTTCTTAAGCAAAAAATTATGCTACTTGATCCACTAAATGTAAAAGCTATTTGTGACATGACACCTCAATAATGCTAAAGAAATAAAGAGCCTATTAGGTATGGCTATGTGCTATTATGACAGCCCCTAAGGAGCTTATAAATAAAGACATACTTTTTGTTGTATCTGAATGGTGCCACAAAAGCCGAAAAAGTAAAGAAAGTAGAAAACTGATACAGCCTGTTAAGCACTGTTGACACATGAAGTAAGTGAGGCATTAAAGGAGGAGTATTATGGGATGAAGATGAAGAAGAAGAAGAGAAAAACTATATTTACAGTCCTTTGAAGTCCCTAACTAAAACTTTCAGATTTGTTAATTTAGCTGGCATCCAAACATACTTTTGGGTTCTTCTCAATTCTGGCAACATATTACAAGTTACTGAGTGAAACACCCCTTTGCTCTGTTTTGTGCTTTATAAACATCTGCGTATTGACTTTTATCTCCTCATTAGCAGACTTCCTCAGAAAGCTTCATTTCACTCTTTCTACTACTGAAGATGCACATTTCATATAAGGACTGGACATATGTACCAATCTGCCAAACAGCATAAAAAAATCATCTGACTAACATGATTCAAGGTACCTATGACAATAGTTAGTCTTCTTTTTCCTGATCCCTCTTTTCATCATCCTGTCCTATTTTTGCAACCCATTTGATTTTTTCTACTATTTTGCTGCCTTTCACTGTTTATTTCTTCCCAGCTTGGCTAATATCATTCAATACTTAATACTATACATGATTCTAATAATTCTAATTCTAATAATTGCTATGTTATCCCAGAATACCTGACTTCAGTTATTGTTCCATACTCTATAATACTTACCGCTGTTTATAAATGCTTACAAATATTATCTTTTGCATTTAGTCAGTCTATACCATATCTAATGTAAATGTCATATTTATTCTGCCTCTGTCTCAGGTCATGTCAGAAAAGGACCCGTGGAGTGCACTTAAATGATTAACTCTGAAAATGCATTAAGCTTTTTATAAAACCTCCTGTTTGGACTTCCTTGTGAGCCTCTTGGTCTCTTATGTTTTTGTGGAATTTTGTAGTCAAGGTGTTTTTTTTTTTCTCAGCCCTGTACAAAAAAATTTGTTGTGTAGGCTGGGGTGCCCAATCAGGGTCTTGCCATGGGCTCTAAATGGCTAAGCTACTTCTTTGGCCAGGAGATCGAGAAACTCCTTCTATTCTTTTTGAAAAGGTGCTATGGGATCTTTTGCATCCACCAAAGCTGCAACCAACTCAGGCAGATGGGGTCTTGGCTTAGCATCTCATACAAAGGATGACACACTCAGGAGTGTAGCACCCCCATTATGCAGCACTGTAGTGTCAGCAATCCATCTACTTGGTGTGGGAATAGAACCCACAGCCTTCTGCACTAAAAGCTAGTGTGCTACCTGTTGTGCCACTGACCTTGCTAATGTCTTTATTTCATTATTACACTGTTATTAACATTTAACTGACTGACTAACATGGTGGGGAAGACTAGTATATGTAGATGAATGTCTGTTTTGGTTAAGTGTGTGTGTGTTTGTGTGCGCGTGCGCGCGCGCGTGTGTGTGTGTGTGTGTGTGTGTGTGTGTGTGTGTGTGTGTGTGTGTGCGTGTGCGTGTGTGTGTGTGTGTGTGTGTGTGTGTACAAGCGTTCACATGTGTATGTATGTAATTGGGATGATATGTGTTTGTAGGAGATGGCTGTTATTGTTTAGGAAATTAGCTAATGCCATCTACACAGTGCTTATTGAGAAAGAAAGGTGCATAAAGCTTTTCTGAAGGCTGTGCAATTAAAGACATTTCTGATGTGTTTTGAAACTGGATTTATTAGCTTGCATGTAACCATAATTTATTTGTACTGGCATGGTATATCTACCTCTTTCTTTGCGGATATGACTCATGCTTAATATAATCTATTTTTTATAAAACACCTCCTCACTGGACAGAAATTATACCTATGCAATGAAACATAAGATCTGATTGAATCCTAACCTACACTTTGCTCTACATACATAACAAACCCAATATTTCACTGTGACAATAAAATTCATAGTGCTATCAAAATCGCACAGAGGAGTGTAAGACATTAATGTACAAAAATTAAAAACAGGTCTATGCTCTTCAGCTGCATTGGATGCCATCCATTTTCTCAGTCAAAAAAGAATTAGCGCATACAGCATGACAAAATGTGAAGTTAAGCTATGCCTTTACAGAAAGAATTCCATCTGCATGAGTTGGTTGTAGTTTAAGTGGGTTGTAAGTATCCCATGGCATGCCACTTATCCAAAGAAGAATGGGAATTTAAAAAAATGTACATTTCATTATATAAACATAAACAGAACCATGCTACATAACTGAAATCAGAAAGTTTTTATCCACTATTGGGAAATGTTTGTCACAACACATTGCTACTTATTTAATCAAATCTGGAACCACTGCACATTTGGGACAATGATAAGCACCCCATCAAAGTGATCTTCAAAGATTGCAGCTTTACAATAATTAGCAGAAAACAGACACAATTAGTGTAAATGCTGGAATTGTCCAGTAGCATAAAAAAGTAAATCACAAACTTTTACATTTTCATAAAAAACATAAGGCCAGAGAGAATCACATGAAAAAATTAATCACTTCTATAGATCAACATTTCTTGTCCAGCAAATAGAAAGTAAAAAAAAGTAAATTACTCCACCTTTTCTCATCAACTCCTTCCATTACCCCTTCATTTTCCATCACAAAACATACGCCTGTGTGCTCTTCACCCTTTATTCACTCTTCCAGAGTTTTGTTATATAAAACTATTCCATATTATTCAATTTAACATTTCTCAGATACTCAGCAACAAATATCCTAAATCTCTTCCATTAACTACCAGTTATCAGTTTGCCATTATGTCTCATGGGACTTTTTCAATATCTTTAGTATCTATTCGTTCTCCAATCAGTTTCCAGAACCATTTAGTTGTTTCACATTTGAGAAAAGATGTTCCTGTGTTTCCTCTGTGGGTCCTTTGTAGCCTGCTACTCGGTAATTTTTTCTTTCAAAGAGTTGAGTAGTAACAATATCATTAACCTAATAAATGGATACTGCTAAGTGAATAGATCTATTTTCCATTCCTAATATGACACACACACACGTAAACATAACTCAGCATTATGTATTCATCCACCTGCATTAAAAACAGGAATGCATCTGAGTCAAATGTGTATGCCTGCCAAGATCAGTGACATCTGGACATCCGGATATGCAATCGCCACAAGTTCAAGAATATAAGTGGTTTGAGCATGACATGAGCTTCTCTTACCACATACTAACCACATGATCTGTAAAGAGACAGGTCAGTAAAAGGTGGCTTATAAAGTCATGAGATTATTTTTGTACGAGGCCTGAAATATTTTTTTAACAATAAACATCTTTATTAAATTATCACGTATGACATAGTCAATCATACATTTATATAAATGAAAACAAACCATACTGATGTATTTTCAGCTGCAAACATTATATGTCAAACTAAACGAACAAATAAATCAGACTTCTGAAGAATGAATAGGTAGAGATACATGCCTGAAAACCACACAGCAAACGAAAAAGTCTTGAATATAAAATTAGAAAGTTTTAATTGTAAAAAATCCTTGTGAGCACTTTTGTTTATTAAAATATAAACTTCATCAGACAAATGAATAAAAACATACAAAGTTTAAATAATGCATACTTCTGCGTTATTGGATAAAACATTAAGTGAAAAATCATGACATCATCACCACAAGTTTAACCCTTCTCTCAGCAGATTTTGTTAAGGGCGCATAAGTGGCCAGGCATCAATGAGATTACCGCTATTACAGCAGTGTTAAAACTTAAGGCTTTAGAAAGAAACAAAATTGTAGACAAGTGAGCAAAAATCTTAGTAGCTAATGAAAATTCATACCTCTGTTAAGCACATGGGTGTATTTATTTGTACATTTTAAACCAATGTATGAGTTACATGTCTTTTTCTGGGTATAAAAGAAATGAGTTGCATTGTTTGTGTTATCTGATGAAGTCTTGCACACAAGACGAAAGTGCTTATCCAAAGTTTATTAAAGTGTTTGGCACCTTTGTGAGAGTGGATCTCTGTCTGTTCGCGTTTATAGAATTGAAATAGGCCTATGTGAAGCTGGATCTGATGGGTCTTTACCATGTTTAGGTATTAGAGCTATCACTGCTTTCTTCAAAAAAGTTGGTGCTTCTCCTCCTTTTAAAATACTGATAACGAAACCTTCCAGATATTTGTCACTTTCTTTCCTCCTAGCTTACAAACTTCCACAGGAATACATTCTATTCCTGGGGACTTTCCTGTAGATTTGTTATACATCACCATTTTTGTCTCATCTCCTCCTATCCTAAGGGTTAGTAATTGAACCTCATCTACCTGTAACCTCGGCATATCTTATTCTTCCATAAACATTTCCATTTGTATTCATTCTTGATTTCCACATTTCCCTGCTTTATACAGATTTTCATAAAATTTCTGAAATATTTCTAATACCTCTACAGGATCTCTGGTTATTTTCCTTATTATTACCTCCTAAACTTGGCAATAACCCTTTCTACTTTCTGTTGCTTGTGCTGTTGTACTAAATGTTTTTGTGCTCTGAAGTTATGATCAAAAACAGTTGCTTAACAGCGACCCTTCTATACTCATGCATTTTGTCGAGGTAGTCCCTTATTTTCTCTTTAGCATTCTGCAATTCTGCCTCATCTTGTTTGGTGAGATTCCTCCTATTCTGCAATACTTTAACCTTTTTCAGTCCCTCTAAATAATTCTTGTTACTTCTTAACCATATTTCTTTTCCTTTTATTTCTACTCTATTTTTAAACTACACTTTATTTTTATTCCACTCGATAGCCATATTTTTAGAGGAAATGTCTATGGTCTCTAATAATTCCCAAATAATTTCCACTACCCATTCCTTAAATTCCTCTCTTTTTATCAGATAAGTGGGAAAGCGCCAGCATCTCACTTTTATTTCATTACCCTGCATTTTTATTTTAGTTATTATTGGCGATTGATCTGAAATAGTTATTGGATGTTTATCAAAACTTTCAATTAAATGCACGTTCCTATGAATTTTAACTTCTGTCTAGCCTAGCCCACTTTTTGTACCTTGCGGAATAATATGTAAATTCTCTCTGAACTCCTACTACTGAATTCACATCTTCCATACCAAATATTTTCATAAATTTCTTCAACAATCTGCACTGTTTTGTTATATTTTTCCCTTCTAAGCCCCCCCCCCCAGATTCATCTTCACTACTGCAAATCAAGTTCTAGTCCACACCTATGAGTAATATTGCCTGCCAAAAGCTGATTATTTTCTCAGAATTTTCTTAAGCTGCATTGTAGCAGTTTAAGTGGAATACAAATATAAGCCAGCGTAATCCTCCTCCTTCGCCATTAGCCCCTTAGTACTAAAATCTAGTATTATTATCTTTTTTTCCCTCTTCTGTACTATTACAGGTCCTGTAGTAAGAAATATAAGTACTCCCATTTTTCTTTGTCCCAGATATTCTGCTGAATAACCATCCTGAAATCCTTTCTTTATCAAGTTCACATGCTCAGTTCTTTCCAGACGTGTCTCCTGTAGCATAACTATTTGCGCACTGCATTTTTAATATACTTCACTGCTCTTTCTTTTTTGTGAGACCATTAACATTTAAAGATAATATGGAAAGTGTCATTATGATAATAATTTATTATTCCCACCTGTTATGCATAACAGCTTTTTTTTAAATGTCTAGTTTCAGCTTCTGTGTTACATGCATACACTAATGTTTGACAGGTTGATATTTTATACAGTTATTTCTTGTCATATGTATTTGAACATATGTCACATCTTTCAAGACTTTTTGATTAAATGAAAACCTTCAAAAAAACACACCTCCATAACATCCCCAGAATTTATTAACTTAATACCAGCACACAAAACTATACATAGCTTCAATTAATGAAATGTAACTCTCCTAATATGAACAATTGTCCCAGATTGACAGCAACACTCACAGGCTTGAACTAACATATAATGAAAGTTATCTCTGCTAAGATGCATGCCACAGCCTGTGCTTCTACTTCTACTGAATGCTGTCTGTTTTTGTCTTAACTTTATTCCTTTCCCAGATGTAGAAAACACTTTGAATGCTTTCAGAAAGCATTCTCTCCTAGCCACTGAAACAAAGAAGTATTCTGTTTTTATTGCTCCCTTAGCAGATTGTCTCCATAGATATCTGAGAACCAGATACACAACTGCCTCCACTATAAGCCTTCCACATTGTTCTGTGAAAATGTATGGCTAGAGGAAATCTTTTCATTATATTCAGTGTTGTATTTATTTGCTTCCACTTACTATTAAATCAAGGCAATTATTTCCCGTATGCAAAAGTAAGAAAGAATATTGGAATCAAAAACACCACTGATTGAATAAGCAATCGCCCTTCACAGAGAAACCAGGTGAAATGAAAACCAGTGAGGGAAACTGCAACACGGCTTGGTAAAACGTGTAGAAAATTTTTTTAATAGTTAAAGTAAAAGCTTTAAAAATACTTTAAAAATTGGTAAGCACCTTCACGTCTGTAACATGCTTTTTCAGACCATGGGTAAAACAAGCTACATTGTAGAAATTTATATTCAATTCGATACAAAGTAACCATGGTCTGAAGAAGCATAGGTTATAGACGTGAATGCACTTACCAATTTTTAAAGCCTTTATTTTGTCTATTAAAAATTTTCTGCACGTGTTTTGCCAAGCTGTGTTGCAATTTCTGAATTTGGTTTTCGTTTCACCAAGACAAAGAATATCAATTTTTCCTTTCTTCACTTTTTACATTGCAGTGTCTATATTTCTTAAAATTAAGCATGAAGATAGAAAGAAGAAGGAAAAAAGGTAGGGGCAGTATCCCTATTACACACAAAGATAACTCAAAAAGCATATTCTATTATACTGTTTTCCCTTTAAAGGCAGCCAGCCTAGCTGGAGAGTACCTGCATGATAATATATGATCCGAGATGTTTGCTGAATTTCCTGTTTGCACTTAATTTTAAATCGTTTTTTTTCTTAAAACTTGCATATTTTCTGTCCTTGACCTAGCACTCTTGTGTGGGGTCATTTACTGCACTGTTATAACTTGATATTACTTGTGAACCTCTGCTATCTCTGTAAAAAACAAACAAAAAAAAAATCTTGTTTTTCCCACTTTTCTGAGAGTTAAAAAAGTTCAGTTACAGGCTTGCTGTTCCTGAACTGTTTGAAAGTTTCTGTGAGGCCATTTTTGCTTGGGCTGAAGGAGGGTCTCTCTGTTCATCAGTGGCAGTGACTAACATTGAGCAGCTTCCCTGCCCCGTAGAGGTGGTTACTGACTTGAAACTGTAGTTTTATTGGCCACTAGGGGTCATTTCCATAACTCCTTCATCTTCCTCTCTTAAAACCTAGTTGCCTCGTGGTTTGAGCGTCTTTTCAGGCTTGTTGGCTGTTGGTGAAGCACCCTCCAAGAGGAAAAAACGCTGAGAGAAGAAGGGAGCCACTTTTGAGATTTTAAGTATTTTTCTCTGTTTATTTGCTAAGTTTTTCTGCATAGCTGCCTAGCTTGAGCATTTTCTGGCTTGTTAAACTTGATTTCTGTATTAGTAGCTGTATTTAGAGCACAACCAAAAGCTGTTTGCTGAATTTCCTGTTTGCACTTAATTTTAAATCGTTTTTTTCTTAAAACTTGCATATTTTCTGTCCTTGACCTAGCACTCTTGTGTGGGGTCATTTACTGCACTGTTATAACTTGATATTACTTGTGAACCTCTGCTATCTCTGTAAAAAAACAAAAACAAAAAAAATCTTGCTTTTTTCCCACTTTTCTGAGAGTTAAAAAAGTTCAGTTACAGGCTTGCTGTTCCTGAACTGTTTGAAAGTTTCTGTGAGGCCATTTTTGCTTGGGCTGAAGGAGGGTCTCAATGTTCATCAGTGGCAGTGACTAACATTGAGCAGCTTCCCTGCCCCCCCGTAGAGGTGGTTACTGACTTGAAACCGTAGTTTTATTGGCCACTAGGGGTCATTTCCATAACTCCTTCATCTTCCTCTCTTAAAACCTAGTTGCCTCGTGGTTTTAGCATCTTTTCAGGCTTGTTGACTGTTGGTGAAGCACCCTCCAAGAGGAAAAAACGCTGAGAGAAGAAGGGAGCCACTGTTGAGATTTTAAGTATTTTTTCTCTGTTTATTTGCTAAGTTTTTCTGCATAGCTGCCTAGCTTGAGCATTTTCTGGCTTGTTAAACTTGATTTCTGTATTAGTAGCTGTATTTAGAGCACAACCAAAAGCTGTTTGCTGAATTTCCTGTTTGCACTTAATTTTAAATCGTTTTTTTCTTAAAACTTGCATATTTTCTGTCCTTGACCTAACACTCTTGTGTGGGGTCATTTACTGCACTGTTATAACTTGATATTACTTGTGAACCTCTGCTATCTCTGTAAAAAACAAAACAAAAAAAAATCTTGCTTTTTGCCCACTTTTCTGAGAGTAAAAAAAGTTCAGTTACAGGCTTGCTGTTCCTGAACTGTTTGAAAGTTTCTGTGAGGCCATTTTTGCTTGGGCTGAAGGAGGGTCTCTCTGTTCATCAGTGGCAGTGACTAACATTGAGCAGCTTCCCTGCCCCCCGTAGAGGTGGTTACTGACTTGAAACTGTAGTTTTATTGGCCACTAGGGGTCATTTCCATAACTCCTTCATCTTCCTCTCTTAAAACCTAGTTGCCTCGTGGTTTGAGCGTCTTTTCGGGCTTGTTGGGTGTTGGTGAAGCACCCTCCAAGAGGAAAAAACGCTGAGAGAAGAAGGGAGCCACTTTTGAGATTTTAAGTATTTTTCTCTGTTTATTTGCTAAGTTTTTCTGCATAGCTGCCTAGCTTGAGCATTTTCTGGCTTGTTAAACTTGATTTCTGTATTAGTAGCTGTATTTAGAGCACAACCAAAAGCTGTTTGCTGAATTTCCTGTTTGCACTTAATTTTAAATCGTTTTTTTCTTAAAACTTGCATATTTTCTGTCCTTGACCTAGCACTCTTGTGTGGGGTCATTTACTGCACTGTTATAACTTGATATTACTTGTGAACCTCTGCTATCTCTGTAAAAAACAAAAACAAAAAAAAAATCTTGCTTTTTTCCCACTTTTCTGAGAGTTAAAAAAGTTCAGTTACAGGCTTGCTGTTCCTGAACTGTTTGAAAGTTTCTGTGAGGCCATTTTTGCTTGGGCTGAAGGAGGGTCTCTCTGTTCATCAGTGGCAGTGACTAACATTGAGCAGCTTCCCTGCCCCCTGTAGAGGTGGTTACTGACTTGAAACTGTAGTTTTATTTTCCCTTTTGGGTCTATTCCTGCTTCTTTCCAGCCCCTGCTATCAAGCACGCTTTAATGTGCTGTAGCGCGATTTAGCGTGGAGTTGCCACTAGAGCAGCATCGGGCAGTGCCGGTTAAACAAGGTTAAACTCTTTCTGGCTCTAGAAAGTCTGTTCTTCAATTTTTCCCTTAGAACTGCTCTGTTAGGAACCTAAACAGTTTACACCTACACTAAAAAGTGCAGCACTTGTTCCAAATAGCTTTTTCTTCTCAAAAAGCTCAGCACTTGTCTTATAAGCATATCCCTTGTCTTATAAGCATTCTCTTTGCAGGTCAAGCACTCCTATATTATACAAATCTCTCACTAGCAAAACCCCCAGGAGTGCCCACTTCCCTGCTAAGCCCACTACTTTTCTGTCTCATACCAACTCATAATTCTTTCTATCATGTCGAAGGGTCAGATGCTGGCGTCCTCTCCTGCCCATTTGGTGAATCTGGGAATTCTGAGACAATGTTACAATTGCCTCATGTACACGGACAACCATCTCCTCCTCCCATGTAACACTAACACTTGTGAGAGATGCAGCTATTTAGCCAGACTGGAGGCTGAGCTCTCTCAACTCAGGACTGGCAAGACCAGGCAGGAGGAGAAGGCAACTACACACACCACAATACCAGTCTCACATAACTCAACCACACCACTGAATCAAACACATAAACACACTAAGACATACTCGGAGGCTCTGAGTAAAATTTACCTAAACAGCAGAGGCCTCCAAAGCAGACACCCAAGCAACTGCAAACTCAATACACCACACAAACAACACATAAACAACAAAATCAGTGTGCAAAGCAGTCACTGCCCTTAAGGTCAAATACAACACCAAACATACTTGTCATAGGTGACTCCATAGTCAGACACACTGACGTCCCGCTCACCAGACTGAGTAAGGAGAAGGTCACAGTAAGCTGCCTGTCGGGCGCTAGAATCCGCCACATAACACAAGCACTCAGGTCTCTCAACAGCAGGTACAAGCACGACTCAGTCATTGTCTACGCTGGTGTCAACGACCTGAGACGCACTCCTTGGACTACATGAAAAGAGACATTGAGGAGCTCTCTGATTATGTAGCCCAGGCAGGTATGACCCTGACCTTGAGCAGTATCCTACCTTCACCTAGAATGATGCCACAATACAGTGATAAGATGATCAGCTTTAATAATTGGCTTAAATTCTGGTGTCATTCAAAGGGGATCCAATGTCTGTCTGCCAGGGATGACATGCTGGACAAGCCACGCTGCTTCGCAAGGGACGGCTTGCACCTGTCACCCCTAGGCTTCCGGATATTGGCAAAGGCTCTTGCCACCCCCATAGTGCCTTTTTAGGCAAGGCTCAAATTCTAAACCTACCACCCTAGAACACAAAAAAGTAAAAAAACTAAGGGTAATGCTGCTCAATGCCAGAAGTGTCAGTCTCAAGATGCACGCACTCGAGGCCCTTCTCAGTATGGAGAACATCGATGTCTGTGCTGTGACAGAAACCTGGTTCAAGGCTCCTGAGAGCACCCCAGCACTAGCAGGTTTCACCTCATATCATGCGTTCCGGCCCCAAAATCTGGACAACACCAAGAAAGGAGGGGGGGGTGTCCATATTCATAAAGGACACCCACACCTCAAGGTTGGTGGCAACGCATGATGCATCGGAGACCATCCAGGTGCAATTAACCATAGGCAAGACTGCTCTGCAATTTGTAGCATGTTACAGGCCACCCTCTCAAACTCAGGAACCTCACATGGCCTTCCTGAAAACAATGGAGGGATAAATGTATCTCCAAACACCATCATACTAGGTGACTTCAACTACCCTAATATAGACTGGGAACACTACTCAAGCCCAAACACTCTAGCCCAAAGGTTCCTGGAGTTCATAAACTCAAATGCCATGGAACAACTAGTCACCATCCCCACAAGAGGAGAAAACATACTTGATCTCATCATCACGAACATGGGATCACAATGTTCAACACCGGAAGTATACCCCTCACTGGTGAGATCAGATCATAAACTAATCTCGCTGGAGGTCCTCATCCCGCCCCCACCTGAAACAAAAAAGACCACAGTGAAAAACTTCTCAAAAGCCGACTTCACACTTCTAAAAACTAGTGTGGTCTCCTTTAAGGCCCCTGAGCCAGTGGTAAACATTACTCAAACCGCCGAATCACTTACAAATGCCTTCTACCAGCACCTACAGGACTGCAAGGATCAGGCAATCCCAAACAAAACTAAGACTCTTTGTACCAAAGGCAAGCGTCCAGTCTGGTGGACCCCAGCCATAAACAAGCTCTACAACAAAAGGAGGAAGCTACTACAAGATAGAGCAAAATCCTTGAAAGGTAAGACACCTTTGATCATTATAAGTAAAAAACTAAGAGCTCTCATAAAATCATCCAAGGCAAATTTTGAGAGAAAAATCGCCAAGGATTCAAAAGACAATCATAAGGCCTTCTTTAGCTATGTTAGAAACCTAGGAGGAAACTCCCAGATATGCTCAGAATTAGTTCAAAATGATGTGAAGATTACTGAACCTACACACATTGCCAACATACTGGCTGACAGGTTCAGTGCAAACTTCTCCCCCCCCCAAAAGGAGAGATATCTATACCAGAGGATTGTAGCCCCCCAAACATCTCCAACGCCCAGGTGAGAACTGCTCTCTCCAAAGCAAAAAACACAGCATCCATGGGACCGGATGGTGTCCCCGGCTGTGTGCTCCATGAACTCAATGAGGAATTAAACCCGCAGTTAGGACAGCTGTTTAATCTTAGCCTCACCTCAGGATACGTACCCAAGGAGTGGCGCACGCGACTGTGGTCCCACTTCACAAGGGCGGTGCCTCCACTGACCCTGGAAATTACCGTCCCATTAGCTTGACAAGCCTTATCTGCAAAGCCATGGAGAGGATCATAATGGAACTCATAAATAAAGACATAGGGAACTTGCAGACTTTGGATCCAACCCAGTTTGGCTTTGTCAAAGGCAGATCATGCCTTTTAAACTTGGTTGACTTTTTCGAGACAGTCACCAAGGCCATTAATGAGGGAAAGGCAGTCCATACAGCCTACCTTGACCTGGCAAAGGCCTTCAACACAATACCCCACTCAGGTATCATCAAAAAACTCATCAGCTTGAATGTAAACCCATACATCACAAGATGGGTTGCAAACTGGCTAAGTGACAGAACCCACAGGGTCAGAGTTGCTGGAGCCATGTCAGACTCAAAGCCTGTCACAAGTGGTGTCCCACAGGGCTCAGTCCTGGGTCCACTCTTGTTCGGCATCTACTTTTCTGAAGTACAAGCAAACACAGGAGGGTTATGGCTGACAAAGTTTGCAGATGACTGCAAACTGGGCGCCATAGTCGAAAACACATCTGACACAGATATCCTTCAGAAGGGCCTCACAGAAACGGATAACTGGTGCCAGAGCCATGGCCTAAAGTTAAATGCCAAGAAATGCATAGTCATACCCTTCGGGAAAAACAAGGTTACCCCTAGCTACCATATAGGTGGCAATCCACTGAGCACAGAAGAAGTCATCAGGGATCTGGGGACCCAGGTTGACAGTAGCCTTCGTTTGACACTCATGTTGCTAAAGTAGTTAGGAAAACCTTCTACATTGCCCACCTGATCATGAAGGGATTCACATCTAGATCAAGGGAGGTCATCGCCCCCCCTGTACTCATCACTCATTAGACCTATGATTGAGTACAATGCCCCATTCGGAATGTATCTGACCAGACACCTGCAGCAGCTGGAAAGGCCCCAAAAGTTCCTCACCAAAAGGATAAAGGGTCTCAAAAATATGTCTTATGCTGCCCGACTGAAAGAACTCCAGCTCTATTCAGTCTCATACCGCTTGCTCAGAGGTGACCTGTGCCTGACATATAAGGCCATGTCAAACCCTGATTTGATGAATATGCTTCACCTCAAAAATCTAGATCCCTCAGAACCACAAGGGCGGAGACTTAAACCTTGACACGGTTATTAATAGAACATGCTGGAGGGACAGATTCATCACCCAGAGACTCCCTATGCTGTGGAACAAAATCCCGGTACATGTGAGGCAGAGCACCTCGCTGGCCTTGTTCAAGAGGAATCTTGACCAATGGATGGGGGATCGCAGATATACCCCAGGGATTACTTCAGTGTCACTGCTTGACAGAGGCACAGCAAAATAATAGGCATAGTTTTATTCAAACTAAAGGGGTGGCGAAAGCCAAATAACTATGGGCTAGGCTTATAAATGCCCTTGGGCAGATAGCCTAGTATGAACCTATGAACCTATGAACCTATGAGATGAATGGATCACCCTGAATATACTTCATTGTAATGAGACCATATGTATTTGACAACTTTCCTAACAATCTTAGATGTACACTGGCAATGTGCAAATTTCAATTACTCCAGGCTATTAGCTACCTATAAATGCAAACCTAAGTAACCTGGAATATCCATTTAGCTACCCTTCTTCTCAGGTGACTTGCTTTCTGAGGTGACCTGAAAACCTGACAACAATACAAAATAAGTTTTTTTCTTAACTATTGCTTTGTCTTTGTTAACTGTTATCAAACAAAAGACCCATGTTGTGTGTATACCTTCTGTTTTCAAAATGTTGCTTATGTTTGTTATATTTTAATTGTATTTGCCTTGTTTTACATTGTTTAAACTATGCTATCATACAATGCTTATAATGTCTAACCTGTTTCTACAGAGGAAATGGACTCTCATGAGTCACAGGGAATCAAGGCGGGGGGCTTTTCTTTAATGCCCTAGCTTTTCCAGCTGTACATATCCAGTATGGAACAAGGGGCAGTGTACAATGGTCTATGTAATGGATGTGTCTCAGTGTACAATGGCCTATGTAATGGATGTGTCTCAGTGTACAATGGCCTATGTAATGGATGTGTCTCCTACCTCTTCAAGATGCATCTTCTCAGTGCTTTGCCTTTTTGTAGTCAAAGCACTACAAATGATCTCCTTCTGTTTATAGTTCAGGCTCCAGACTTGTGCTTTGCTTCCCTCTCAAGAGCAAGGCAAAAAGAGCAAATTGTACCTCATCTTTCCTCTTTTGCCCATTGCTAGGTCCTCCAGCATTTGAACTTCTGGTCAAAGCCAGGTGAGCTGGGTTATAGTCAGGCTTTTATCTTTGCATGCCAGTGATCGTATTTTTTGTTTTCTTTTCATTTTTTTTTTTTTAAGTTTTATTTGCTTCGTTTTTTCAGGCTTTGTTATGTGTTCATGAGTTAGCTCTTTAAAATGTTTTGTCTATTGAGGATCACCAATATGATTCTCAGAATGTCACAAGAACGTGTTATTTATTGTGCTTTTTTGTTTACATTCATTGTAACGGTGGTAGTTTAGTTACTGATTCTCAAAATTGCTACAGTTGTGCATACATGGACTGGTATCCTATCCAGCACAAACTTCTCTAATTGCACCGTCTGAGTGCTAGGATAAGCTCCAGCTCTCTTGTGAACCTCAGTAGGATAAAGTAGGTATCAGAAAATGTAAGAATGAGCTTTTATACAGGACATGAATAATGACTATAGTATGATGAGGGGGTCTATATTCTTCTTCTTCTTCTTTCAGCTTTTCCCGGTTAAGGGTTGCCACAGCGGATCACCTGTCCGCTCATGATTGGCAGTGGAGTTTTACAGTGTCGAGTTGCCAGCCCGGTGCCCAACCTTCCACAGAAGGTACACACACTCACACCTAGGGCCAATTTAGAGTGTCCAATCCACCTACAGCATGTCTTTGGGAAGTGGGAAGAAACCGGAGCATCCGGAGGAAACCCACACGACCACAGGGAGGACATGCAGACTCCGCACAGAAGGCACCCCAGCCAAGGGTCGAACTGGAGAATCTCTTGCTGTGAGGCGACAATGCTAACCACTGCAACACCGTGGCCGCCCCATGAGGGGGTCTATATTATATTGTCGAAATGGCATTACAGCGAATGCCGTTTTGGCAACAAATATAGAGCAAAATACAAAAACAGCAAAACCCCAGGTCATCGATTTTTTTCCTATGGAAAAAAATTGGTAGAGCAACAGGACAAAATACACCAGTAAAAACATTTCAAAGTGGAGGGCTTCGCCCCCCCCCCCCAACTAAATATACAAACTCCAAGATCGCACTACAGTGGGGTAAAGATGAAGGTCATGGCTCAGGCCAAGTGATTTTTTTCCCTAGAAGTAGAATCGCTGACCTGAGCTTTCGCTGTTTTGGGATTTCGCTCTATATTTGTCAACAAAACTGCATTCACTGTAACGCCATTTTGACAATATAATATAGACCCAGATGAGACAGAGCAGTTAAGTATTTTAGTTGTTCATGTGAAATCACAAAATGCATTTCACAAGTGTATACTATGAGACCTGATTCTCACTTTGGAAGCCTGTCTTTCCCTCACTCATTTGACTACTTGTTGCATTTTTACTAGATTACTTACTTAGTAATAAAATAAACAGAAACCTTACATACGTTTGACAATTTGTTTTGAAATCAAAAAATGCATCATGAAATGTGCTTCTTCATCTGTCATTGATAATGTCTAACTGGGAATAAACTGAAGGAGACAGTTATCACTGAAAGCAGTTACTGAACATCGTCATGTGATCACATCCTTAAAGTTGGAACCACAAATTAAAAAAAAAGTGGTGCTGAGTAACAGAATTAGAAATCAAAATAATAATTGATCCAGGTGTAACAATGCTGGATTAGAATGGGGGTTTTTTTTGTTTATTTTTTCTGTTGTTTTGGATTACAGTGTTGTTAAGTATGACTGATAGCACGTTGAAAGTAGCTAGTGAATGTACATGTGCAGATAAGTATGCATTTATGGAGGCTTATAACTCAGAGGTGGTGCTCCTCCAGCCAGTGACATTTTTCAGTCATTTGTTCCATGACTAAATTTATAAGACTCATTTTCTTAATTTCAGGTCAGCAGTGTGAGCTTTTTCATATTTTCTCCTCTGATGATGTATCTTTTACACCCATATGCCCAGGAGAGGACACAGGCTGTACACCTTGTATGGATCTTGATAATGGTAGTAGGTAAGTCATGGAACTGAAGTGCAAATTAGACATGATATATGAGAAATATGATGATCATAGCATGTAGTACCGAACAAAGTGTTCTATGAAATTAATATGACTGTGCCCTTGCCTTCTTTGAATTTAATGCATTTTGAACTTATTTTGTGGTAATATTATGGACTTTAAAGAGGGCTCTGTGAATTGAAATTGTTTAATTAACTGGAATATTTATATAGCTGTTTTCTTTTGACAACTCGGTATACTGTATGTGTGGGGGCATCTGTGTGGTTGTGTGTATGTATCTTTCTATATATGGTAGTAATTTGGATGGTTGAGCAGTCTTCCAATGAGTAATATGGCATCAATCAAAAACCATCAAGTCTTGCTACATTGCATACTAGTATTGGGGTTAGATGAACTTGTCCAGAACCCCAGAACCCCTCCACTCTCCACTGGATTCGAAGATGACTTTTGCTTGCTTGCTTGCTTTATGATTTAATGCAAATACAATCGTGTGTGTGTGTGTGTGTGTGTGTGTGTGTGTGTGTGTGTGTGTGTGTGTGTGTGTGTGTGTGTGTGTGTGTGTGTGTGTATATATATATATATATATATATATATATATATATATATATATATATATATAAATAAAATATATAATATATATGGCTCAACTTCACAAGCTCAAAGTTTCAAAACTTCGAACTGCAAATGGTCAGGACCATAAGATCAAAGTTTTATGTTTTTGCAGGGGGACATGCTCCCCATGCACCCCCCACACCCTGTGCTAAATAAATATACCAACTCCGAGATCGCACTACAGTGAGGAAAATGGTCAATTTACCATTGAGCTTGTGAAGGAAATCCATATATATATATATATATATATATATATATATATATATATATATATTTGAGTAAAAAGGTCACACAGACAAACCAATTAGTAAAAACTACAAACAAAACCTAGCCAACCTAGCATTTTCACTGTGTGATACCTTAAACTTCCAGTAATAGAGGGTCATGGGATATATGCAAATGACCCCTTAAGGACATCAAGTGTTTCAGCAAAATGGCTTCTGAATGTCCATGACTTTTTACATTTTATTTTTACGTCTTTGTGAATATATTCAGGCCAATAAAGCCAAACACCATTAGCTCTAGATATATGGATGTTTCAGGCTTTTTATGGCCTCATCAGTACAGCATAAGTGGAATGTTTGGCTATACTTTAGAAACACAGGGTCTATTGCTCAGCTGATGCCACAACCATTAAGGTATCTGCAAAATATCCCAAGTAACATACAAACCAAAGAGTAAAAAGGTCACACAAACAACCCAATAAGTAAAAACTAAAAGAAAAAACCTAGCCAAGCCTATGCTCCATTTGAGTCCTCCCCCATATTTTCTGTTTGTTGAAAGCACTCATCATTAATAAATGTAACCTTATAAAAGTGATGTAGATTTAGGAGGGCTGTGATTTTTTTTTTTAATTAGGAGTTTAGAACTTTGAAGTGGACTTGAGCAGGTGTTGTCTGTTGTGAGGGAGATTCACGTGTGATAACAATCATTTAAAATCATAGAACTAAATGTTCTTCATCATACTTACTAGAGACAGACCCCGGGATTCAGGAACAGCCATTTTTCCATGCACAAACAGTGTAGAAGTTCCTGCATGGAAAATGGCCACCGAGCGAGCCAGGAAAGTACCGTTTTCACATGCATGAGCAGCCCTACACTGTTCCTGCACAGAAAGCCGTGTGGGATGCAAATCACCTCATTTGCTGGTAAAAAACATGCAAATTAGGTGATTTTGTGCTCCACAAAGCTGGCCGGACTCTGTGCAGGAACAGTGTCAGAGCAAAAATGTGTTCAGTTAGTAACTGAATACATTTCTGCATCTGAGCAAACAGAGGCGGGACAGCTCGTGGAAAGCATGTATTACAGTCGAACACACATGCCAGTGACCAAATATAAGGCCATTGGCATTAATAAATGTTTATTTTTTTTTAAATTAAAGGTTTTTTTTTTGGCCGATCATGGCCTTTTA
The DNA here is from genome assembly GCF_019279795.1 of Protopterus annectens. NCBI lineage: Eukaryota > Metazoa > Chordata > Ceratodontiformes > Protopteridae > Protopterus > Protopterus annectens. The sequence goes on along the minus strand of NC_056747.1, from coordinate 187,424,504 downwards.
AGCTTAGGACAGAGGCGCACAAATGGGATCATGCCGAAAAAAAAAAAAATTCAATTTTAAGATAATTCTGCATTTTGCCATTATAGGCAACGACATTCAGAATGTAAACAATATGAGGGAGTACTGGTTGTCAAGGGGAAAGGGTCTGTCTAAGTGCAGTAACTAAGGATCTACACACTGGGGTATGCAAATGAGGGGAGTTATACGGAATCACAGATTTCTCAAAGTGTCAGCTTGCACCTAACCATGTAGGTGCAGGAATACAGCAGTGCAAGTATAAGAGCTGAATGATTTCATAAGAAGCTGTGTCATGCTTGCTGTAAGCTCATTGGAACTCTGTGGCCTGTGTTTGCCCTTAGCTAAGCACAGTTAAGGAAGGGGGTGTGTCTGAGGCTGTATTGTCTTATTCCATGAAATGCAGAGTGTGTTCGTATCCATGCAGGGCCGTTTCTGCTTAAATGAACTTACATTAGCTAAACAGGTGTGTGTGGCGCGCAGCTGGCATAAAAAAAAAAAAAAAAACAGAGGAAATAGCACAACTGTGTACATTTGAGCACCGGGTATGCGTGGCGTGCCTCGGGGCTTAAATAGGGAGGAAGTGGAAAGGGGAAACAGCAGTAGGAAGACAATATAGGAGAACTAGCATAGCTGGCAGGTGGAATGTATCAGAATCAGCCAACTACACAAGCAGCAGCCCAGCACACTAATATAAACTATGCAAACACCCTACAGACTGTTTTTCCCCAGAAACTCTACACCACATGTGTACACAGACGGCAGATTTTTAACTGGCAAAACTAACTAAAAATGTTAGAGGCTGCTGCTGCTTTACTCCATCAATATGTGCTAGAGACTGAGGGTGGTGAGGAGGAGAATGCTGACAATTGACCCACAGTGAGGAGGAGGGGAAGAGTGTACAGACCCAGGGTAACCTACCAGGGCCTACATGAGCTGGAGATAGTGGAGTGCTATAGGGTGGACAGGAACATTCTACAGCAAATCATTGAGCTGTGCCAGACACACCTTACACACAGAGCTAATAGAGTACCCATACCAATGGATACCAAGGTACGTCTAAGCTTAAGAATACTAGCTACAGGTACCTTCCAAAAACCAACTGGGGAAAACATGGGGGTCTCACAGACATCAGCATCCAGGGTACTCCACTAGTTCCTGGATGCTATGACACAACATGCCAATGAGCACATATATTTCCCCAGTGCCCATGAGGCACTGATCACATGTATGCGTCTCTTCCAACATATAGCAGAATACCCTGAAGTAGTTGGTGCTATAGACTGCACACACATCCACATCAAAGCACCCCCCAGTGAGCGGAGCAGGGTCTACATAAACCGCAAGGGCTTCCCCTCCATCAACTGCCAGGTCATGTGCAATGCCCAGGGCATTATCATGAATGTATGTGCTGGCAACCCTGGAAGCTATCACAACTCCCACATCTGGCATTGCTCACAGCTGTATCAGGTGTTTGCAAGGGGGGACATCCCATATGGCCATCTAGTGGGAGATGCTGGCTATGCACTGGAGCCATGGCTGATGACACCCATCAAAAATGCACACACACCTGAACAAGAACACCATAATGAGGCACACGCACAAACCAGAATCATTGTAGAGCATGTGTTTGGGGTGCTCAAGTCACGGTTCCACTGCCTTGACATAACCAATGGAGCCTTGCAGTACTCTCCAGCTACATGAGCACAAATGGTCATAGTATGTGCCATGCTACACAATATGATCTTGCAGAAACAGCTGGAGCAGGAACAGCATGGGGCAGGGCCACATAGTCCCCCACCATTGCCAAGGCCAGCACAGGCACAGAGGGACTCGGAGGAGGAACATCCTGAGCCTGCCTATGTAGGCAGAAGGAGGCGTGCACAGTATGCCCAGGCCTTGGCAAAGAAGCAACACATAGCACACACATTGACACTGTAGGGACCCAGGGACTTATACCTGACTGACACAGACAGTAAAAGGGATGCCAAACATGAAACTACCTGAGCTTTACCATATACAGGGAGTGTACTATGTGCATCCAACTTAGTCAGCCATCTAGCACTGTCCTCAATACTGGCCCAGCAGCAAGGCAAGTCACTCTTCCTATCAATAACTGAATGGAGTAGTATGTTCTCATACTTGTATGTATGATATGGATGCAAGCAAGCAAGGGAATTGTGTGCCTGAATGAGATAACAGCAGACAGCTATATGGGAAAGCAGGAAATTCATAACAAATACTGGTGTCAACATACTAGGCAGCACTACACAAGGTGACATCCCCCACTGTAGTACATGTGATGGCCCAAAGAACTGTGGGTGTCAATAGGTTACACACATGCATGTCAATGAGGTTCACATATCCACCAGCGTCACTCTGCAGGTCAGGTGTAGATGACCATGAAGAAAGGCTGGACTAAGGCCCCCAAATCATGGCAGTGGTATACAGCCCCCCCCCACCAGACCTACACAGACATACTACAACAGGTCTGGCAGTTGCATTCCAGTTTTGTAGGGTAAGAAGTCTGAAACTGAAATATATGCTATTAAGATCTAACATATATACTCCACTGATATGCCTCCTGTCTGCTTGATAGGTCACAATACAATATGAAATGAAAGCCAACAGAGTAACCGCACCAGTACAGTAATTTCAAATGTTAAAGTCTGCAGGTGTGCACCCCCCCCCCCCACAATCCCATGTAGAAATGCAGTAACAGATGGCTTGCAGCACTCTCAAATGGCCTACAGTCCTCTGGCAATGGCCTGTGCCTCACCCATACTGCCAATGTATGGAACATCAGTGGGTCCCAACTAACAACCTAACAGTAAACAGAAATCAGTTGCAAGGCCATGTTGAGAAATGCCAGGAGCATGCCTCCCCATGTCCTACTGCAAGGACTGTGGATCAGGCCATACATACTACTGGGATAAAGGCCCAACTATAGGGATACCTCCGAGATATTGCTTACATAATGTTAGGTAGAGGAGAGAATAACAGAGGGGGGTGTAGAAGCATGGATGTCATGGAGTGTGTGAAGTCTGAAACTCTAATGTCTGCCCATACTACTCCTGACTGCAAACCCATGAATGAATTGCCACACAACTGCTTGTAAACCACAATGTGAAGGTAAACTGACCAAATATATGAATCATGCCTCTGGATTACCCGGGTATAGCTGTACAGCTGAGAGGTATGGCCCCAGCAGGATATGGCCATTCCTTGAAGTTGAGAAAACCACAAGGAGTGGAATCCCAGACAGCATACTAGCAAGGTGCTGCACTATTTACATAGAACCAGAAGTCTATTGTCTGTAGCTACCCCCCACAATGGCAAGTGTGTGCCAGAATGTGTAGTCTATATGCCTCAGAATATTGGTCTCAGCTGCATTCATCTCGTATTTCCCGGTAAATAACTGTGAGCAAAGAATGATAACTGTCAGTAGTCAATGACATGACACATCACAGTGTAAAACAGTACATATGTCAGAATATCTATGCTACAACCAAACATGTCACACAAGCAGCACAGACAGCAATAGTTACAGTATCCCCTATATGTTAAGACCATTGTGTCTCCATATTGGCAACCTATCTACAGATTACAGATATCCTGCAGAAACAGTTTGCTAGGTGTAGCTGTAGCACACAAAACCCTGAATGGAGTCCAACCATCCCTGGACTGGATGCATACACTCAATATAGAAGGCCATACTGGGCATGCTACTACACTTAGAGAAATGAAGCCCATGTCTCACAACACAGTGGACTACAGGTATTGGTTATTCACAGCTGTCTGTGCACACACCAAATTGTACACCATTGATAGTTCACACACACACTGGATAGGAATACACACACATATCTAAGGCAAACAATATATGTCAAACATACACACACACATAGATGTGGGGATGAGAAAGACAGACAGCGACAGAGAGAATCCCATTATGAGGCCTGTCCCACCCTCTACACATCCCATTGGCCTATATCACATGATGTGCTGATGTCATTCACTGTAGAAATACCTTTGGTTAGCTCTCAGCCCTATAGTGTCAGTAGTGCTTGTGATAACTGTGTAACACTACAGTAATAGGTATCCATGTAGCAGTTGTAATTTCAGTCCTGTCAAATGTAGTAGTTGTGTGTGAGTGTGTTTCTAGATGAATGTGGTTGAGGCCATTCACACTCACTAAATCTCCCATACCCCTCCTTCAGCATCGCTGCTGATGTCACTCGCCTTCAAAGATACCTTTGGACAGCTCCCCATCACATAAGCTCTGTGGCACTTATGATAACTGCATAATACTATAGTGTAGCAAAATAGTTAGGTAGGAGTTCCAATCCTGATCCTGGCAACTGTGTAAATGTGAGTGTTTTGTGTGAGAGAATGTGTGTATCCTTGTAGAGACCTGATTTTTGTGGCCATTCACACTTAAAACACTTCCCTTACCCCTCGTTCACCACTGCTGCTGATGTGACTCATCTTCAAAGATGCCTTTGGACAGCTCTCTAACATATAAGCTCTTTTGTGCATGTGATAACTGCCTAATACTATAGTGTAGCAAACCATTTCAGTAGGGGTTCCTATCCTGATCCTGGCAACTGTATAATGTGAGTGTTTGTGTGAGAGAGTGTGTGTATCCTTGTAGAGACCTGATTTTGTGGTCATTCACACTTACAACACTTCCCTTACCCCTCCTTTAGCACTGCTGCTGATGTGACTCACCTTCAAAGATACCTTTGCACAGCTCTCCAACATGTAAGCTCCATGGCATGTACAATAAATGTGGAACAATGTAGTAGCAATAACTACCTAGGTATGGGTTTGAATCTCATCTCTGGCAAGTGTTTGTGTGTGTGTACATATGTCTGCATATGTATGTCCGTACCTCAAAGATTTTGCTTCCATTTACACCCAATACACATCGCAGTGCCTGACTTTAGCAGTCCTGCAGATATCATCCACCTTAGAAGTACCTGTTGCCAACCCTAAACCATGTAATGTCAGTAGTGCATGTGGGAAATGCATAACATAATGGTCAAAAAAGATAGTTAAACAGAGGTTTGAACCTCACCCTTGGCAAATGTAAATGTGTGTGTAGGGTAACATATTGAATCGCTCACCCACTACATCACCCAATGCCAGTATTTACAAGGGCTGGTGATGTTCCTCACCTTAGAAGTACCTTGGGACAACATTCATCCTATAAGCTCTGTGGCGTGTGCGATAAATGCAGTCCACTGTAATAGCAATACATAGCTAGGTAGGGGTTTGAAACTCAGTACTGACAAGTGTGTATCTGTGTGTCTGTGTCTCTCATCAGTATCCTATGGGGGGTTGGTGTGATTGTATAATGCAGGATCCATTGGGGGGTTGCTAAATTAATATGTTGAGGACCTAGTATATGTTACAATGTTGACATTACAAGGCCAACAGACGTCAAACACCAGAGAGGTTGGTGTAGACAATCCACAGCTCTAAATGTGACAATATGGATTAGTGAACAATATAGGCAACCCTTCTATTACTCATTGACCACTCTCCACCCACGTATCATATACAAACATACCTGGCTAGGCAACAACCACTATATTGGTAGTTCCCCTGCATATTGCCTCACAGATAGTACCCATGTTGTGATTCCAGTGGACTACATGCCTGTTGACCACAACAGTGCCACTGACATCAGAAAGTACTTTGATGTGTTACATCTCTTGACTGAGTGTGTATCCAGCAAGTAAAAGGACATGACAGCCTGTTCCATCCCCTCAGTAGCTCAATCACTGTGTACAGTGGCCCTTTTTCCATGTTCCACACTGGATGCCTGCAACAACTGTAGAGTCTCCAAACGTACCCCACAAAGGGAATACCATGCCTTATACACATGCCCTGAATGGTCAGATGCCACTAACTCCATTGAATTCCTGTATCATACTGTCAATGTAGGTGCAATCAGTACCTCAGTTACATAACCATGTCTCACCAAATGAGGTCAGGAATGCTACATCAGAAGATACCAATCTATCCACACAACATACCCCAGAGACCTCAAGCACACTTCCACACATCAAAGAACATGCATGTGGGACATGTGCACAACCCAGACACTGTCCATGTTATGGAATATAGATAACATACATGGGAAGCAGTGCACATCACTGGCCACCCACAACAGAAACCTGGATGAGTGAATGGAGAATACAATACCCACCCCTGGGGACCATTCCAGTGACTATACTCCTGAGCCACACTGGTGACTATTGTCATGTGGCTTGATGCCAAGGTATTTCCTTGGGCTAGCCTTGTAGAGCCTTTAGGCCCACTCACCTACTACACACCTATGAAGCAATGAACCTATGGATCTCAGTATAGGCAAGTGCGTGTGTGTGTGTGTGTGTGTGTGTGTGTGTGAATAGTAATCCCAGTGTGTTTGGTTGATGAATATTCCCTGTGGCTGTGGTTATTAGCAACTGGAGATGTGTCCAAACCAGAACATGTACCATTCTCCATTCTACAACAGATGCTGTACATCAACATGTACCTATGTACAACCCTCAGCCCCATAATCTGAGGCATATGCAATCACTGTGTTACAGACCGGGAATTACCATGCACATATTGTACCCTGCCTATGAGATGGTGGATGTGTCACCACACTGCCATACCTGGTGGATGTGTCACCACACTGCCATACCCTGTGGCATTGCTGCAGGGCCACATCCTGGTGACACAGACACCTAGAACAAACATGGTATACAGCATGTGAGAACACAGTCACTCAGCACATCACTTGTGGGGGGAGAGAGGGGTAAAGCTGGTACTGATTGTGTTGGCAAGACTGTGGCCAATATCTCTTGTCTCAGGATAGGTATTATTTTTGTGCAGTAACTCGCAGCACTTGTGTTTAATGCTGTGGAGGTTGTTGATGTAACTATCAAGGCTGTTGTGATTGTCATCAGTGTCTGCTGCAGTGTTTTCAGCTAATAAGGGAGTTCAGCAGTCATGGGACACCACCTTTCCCTGCAACAGTGTCCTCCTTCTGATGTATACATCAGTAATGGCAGAGGACAATCACACTGTCTCTCAGTGTTTGGAGGACAGTGTCTGGGTTCTCTTGGCTCTGGCTAGTACCATGCATTCATGTACCTGTTTGTACAGTGCCTATGTGTATGATTCCACAGTCATGCAGCTACATCCCATTGCCATGGGTGCAGTGAAGACATCCACCCCTGTTTTCATGGCAGTAAAGTCAACTTTGGAGAGTTTCTGCCAGGTGGTTATCTTTGTGGGGGTGTGGCTAACATGTTGAGTTCTATGTTGATTACAGCCTGTGTGAATCTTACCATGCAAGGATTGACATCTGGGGATGAGCAATGGTCCCATATTTAAGTGGTCAACACAGGTCAAGGTTATTGCATCCTCTACCATGGGTCAGTATGAGCTGGTCTAAAGCAATGGAAATGATGAATCCCAGAAGTGTTGGGCCACTGTACTGATGATTGGCTACATTCCCAGGTGATGGAGGGGTAGTTGAAGACTTGTACTATATCAGTGTTGCATTGGACCATCAAAGATGGCAGGGTGTTGAGGAATATGCATTGATAGTCTAGGCAGATAGATGTGGAACCATAGCAGTCTATGGTCTGGGTTGCACTATTACCCCAAGGCAGTTGTACCAGAAGTATCTCCAATGCATTATGATGGGATGCTAGTCTGGAGGTGTTCCTATCCACAATGAATATGGAGACAACACTACCTGTAGAGGTGTGGTGTGGTCCATGTTTGGGGGCTGACAGCTGTGGAATGCATCATAGCCTGATACTGCAGGTCTGCTGCCTGCTGCTGTGAACCACCTCTCCATTACAGCAGACATGTGTCCTCCACTCCAACAACTGCTATGTGTGACTGCATCCTGGCAGTTAGATGTTCACTGTTGAGCAGCATGACCCTCAGATTCCATACATGTGTAGCTGTTATGGTGGTAATAACAATAGGAACACTGCCTAAGGTACCATAGGGGTGGTAAGACACGTAGCCAGTACTTGGCAATCCAACAGTGACAGATGTAGGACATCCATGGCAGGTCATTGGGTTCTGGCAATCATGCCATCCCAGGCAGAGAGGCCCTGAATCCCCTGAAAATGACACATAACATGTAAGACAATGTTGCAGTACTATCTGTTGATAGTACCGCAGCATCATTCTGGGTGACAGTAGTACACTGCCCAGGGCTACTGTCACACCTGCCTGAACCACATAATCAGAGGGTTCAACCATGTCTCCTGTCATGTAGTACAGGGAGGTGTGTCCCAATTCATTCACACCCACATGGATACTGAGTGATACTCGTAGTTGTTGTGGAGTGACATGACTGGCTGTGCCATGTGTTAGATGCTGGCATGTGATTGATATTTCTCTGTTACCTGCTCCATATTCAACCTAGTGAGTGGGATCTGTGTGCCTCAATATTTAGTTACCCATGATCACTGTATTGTGCAAGGTGGTTAGCCATAGAGGCTTACTGTGTAGGTTAAATATGTGCCCCTTGGCATGTGCCATGTCGCAGTGTCTGAGTGGGTGTCTGCCTTGCTGGTCTGTGCTGTTTGGGTAGATGTCCATTGAGTGCCTCTGGGAAGGTAGGTGTGTGGCTTTTCATTGTATGTCATGGCTGTCAAAGTGGGTGGCATAGTGAGCTACGTGTTTCACATGGTGTGGTGCAGGTGTTGATCTTATCTTCTTGACCTGCTAGTCCATTATTTGCTGGAGAGTGCATATGCCCACATTGGGTGATATATGGGTAACCCTCACAGGTCTGAGTGTTTGGAGTTTAGAGGGGAGGGTTGTCTGTGTACATGCGGCAATTGCAACAGTGCCCCAGAATGGACATGTGCACCAGGTCGATGGGTGAAAGCACAGATAACCACCCTTCAAACATGCCAGGAGGGGTGGACATAACTAGTAAGTATTGGGGTGACATCTGTGATGAACGAGTACTGCTGATATGTAACAGGTGTGCCACACATCATGATACAATAACCTGGTGAAGTGCCAAGCCATAATGCTAGCTGAAGTGCAAGACAGAAAGAACTAGCATGATGTATGGGCGGAACAGAAGGTAGACTGTCTGCCACCTGTAATACTTTACTGCAGCTGTGCAGTTATCAGCAGCTTTGGCCATGTGAAAGTTCAGTAAGCTCTATAGCATGTGCAGTAACTGCGTAACACTATAGTAGACATACCTAGATAGGCAGGAGTTCTAATCCCAATACTGGCAAGTGTGTGTATGTGTGTGTGAATCATGTACTATCTGGCTCATACCATTTATGACCTGTGTACTACCCTTTCACTTTCCTTCATTCCAGTTTAGTAGACCTGTTGATGTCATCCACCTCAGAATTACCTTTGGTTGAGTTGGAAATGGATAAGCTCTGTGGCATGTCTCATAACTGCATAGTACTAAAGTAGGAATACCTAGATAGGCAGGAGTTCTAATCCCAATACTGGCAAGTGTGTATGTGTGTGTGAATCATGTACTATCTGGCTCATATTATTTTTGACCTGTGTACTACCCTTTACACTTCCCTTCACTCCAGTTTAGTAGACCTGTTGATGTCATCCACCTCAAAAGTACCTTTGGAAGAGGTGGAAATGTATAAACTCTGTGGCACGTCTGATAACTATGTAGCACTATAGTAGAAATACCTAGATAGGCAGGAGTTATAATCCTAATGCTGGCAACTGTTTGTGTGTGTGTGAGGATGATATCATGTGTGGCTTATACCATACATGGCTGGTGACCACCTCCCACTACCATTTATTTATACAGTGTGGTGACAGAATCTGCTTCACATGCAGTCCTCTGTACAGATGTGTCTGGAATATCCATATGTTTGAAACCTGTACGTGGTCGGAAGTAGTCTGTGTGCCTTAACAATGCCCATATATGTGATATTATAGCCAAATAGGCCACAGTGAGTGTACTGACACATATGGTAACATGAGGTATCATACCTGACTAAAACATCATGCTGATAGGAAATCTGCCATCCTCACAGCTGGCCTGCCTTGTAGGTGCAATACGTGAGTACAGATGCTTGGTTTTACAAGTGAACTGTACCTATTATGGGTCACATTAAAGGCTGGAAGAGGTATGGACTGTCATATTGTGGTCCTAATTAGTATGTAACAGGAACACATTGCATCTTAAGAGGGGTCTGTACACAATTTATATCCACTGTATACCAGTAATGTGTCACGTATGACTTTACCTTAGGACGTTTGTCCAGCACAATTTGGTGGCCTCTGTCCAGACGTCTTGGCACTGGCAAGATGTGAGGTATGCTACAGGAATGTTGAATTCATGTCAGATAGGCCTCAGTGGTGACCACTGTGATGCAATACAGTTAACCCCAACACACATGAACATTCACCACAAGCAATATAGCTATTACATAAAGCAATATAGCTATCACTGATGGTTGTGTGCATGGTAAATTTTATGCACTTCACATGCCTGGGGTATTGCCAGGCAACAACAGAATAATGTAATACCCACCAGCTACGGGCTGCTGTGCCATATGCAGACCAGATGGTCCTAGGTAGTTGTGAGAGGGGGTTATTGTCAGCAGATGCACATATGGCCTTGGTATAGATGGATGCAGCATGTCTGCACATCTACAATACTAACTACAATAATACACAATGTTCTGTCCTCGCCATAGATGTCCACCTCTGTGCATTAGAAAACCCCATCCACAACTGCAATCAGACCTGACACATACATGTAGATACAATACAGATGCATGTATGTCTGATACATTAGTGTACTAATGCCCACTGGGCCATTACCTGCACCTCCTCATCCAGTGTGTGTGTGTGCAACCCAACTCCACAATGCTTCCCTCAGTGTCATGGCTTGTGTATTCAGCATGTGGCCCAAATGTGGTGAGGAGCTCCTTGGTGGGTGTCAGTGGGGGCTGGATGGCTGGGCCCCCACCTGTGTCTAGCTGGTCCCTTGCTACAGCAGCAGCCCATTGATGGGCATGGCATTTGAAGTTGGTGGCCCGACGCTGCACATGCATGTAAGTTCTGCTGTGCAGTTCGACATCATTTACCCTGTGGACCACACTGTTCCACAGGGCAGTCCTCTCCCGCACATCTTCTGCTCTCTGTCCACATGACAGGGCATAATGTCCAATCACATATTGGGTGATAATGTTTGTTTCCCCAACTGAGAATGCTGGTAGGTGAGCACTCTGTATGTTACCTGGAAGACATGAACAGGAAAAGATAACAGGACCTCATACAGTTGTCAAAATGCACATCAACAGTGGATATAACTTGCAAATAATCCAGACTACCCCAGAAACCTTCAACTTGCATTACATGCCTTTCCCTGAGCTATCTTATTCCTCCCAATGTTGGAATCTTGATTTCATAATCCTCTATCCTCCATTCATTTTGTGTAGAGGGCTGACAGTGGTCATCTTCCATGTGGATGCTGTGTGTATGGTGGCAGGTCTGTGTTTGACTGTGGTGTGTGATGGAGCTCTGAGCACATGCCTGAGTCCATGTAGGAGGCAGTCACTGATGTTAGCATGCCCCATGGAGATGAGCAGTTGTTGCCATCAGTAGGCAACATGTACATGCTCACCATTGCTGTGGGGAGGAGTGTGATTGATGTGCATATCTCCATATATGACTGGGGTGGACAGGGAGGCGATGTTCCCACCTAACCTGTGTGATGCAGGTTGCCTATATCCATGGCATGTGTGTATGAGGTGTTCTTTACCCCCAGTACAGGGTGAATTGTTGTTTCATCTGAGTTGTCCTTGGTGGTGTGGATATGTCCGATTCATAGTCATAGTCAGCCTTACAGGACGTCACCTTTGAACTTATTTGTTTGCTTAGATATAGGTGGACTTGCTTCAAAGTTGTTGCCTGCACCAATGTGTCCCTGTACAGCCAATGTAGCAACCTATTATGTGGTTTGTGTATTGCTGCCGTCCACCAAAGGAGATTACTCTACCTTGGTGGAGGCTGGATATACAGGTCAGGTATTGCTGTATCCATATAGCTACAGTGGATATAAAGGCTACACACCCCAGATACACTGCCTGGTATTTGTGCAATTAGAACATGACACCACAATAACTCATTTCATAGCAATTCACACCTGTAGTGTGACCTATAGCCTGTACAATTAAATTGAAAACATAACAATCTGGTCTGTAAAAACATATGGAAATAATACTCAGTACAATAACCCAATTGAATGAGTGTGCACACCCTTAAAATTGTGTATGCACCTCTTGAGATGGTTACAGCATTCATCCATCTTGGCCTGGACTCTAACGTCATGGCACATCTTCACTTGGTAATAGTTGCTCATCTTCATAGAAACACCTTTGATTGTATTGCAATGGAATTGGACAAGTTAGGGGGTCACATTCAAGATAAGAAACATTATGAAATGATATTCTGTGGTCTGATTGTCATACAACACACAAACCTGGCATTCCAGCAGGGATGTGTGCACTTGTGATATCCACTGTATATAGGCGTTGATATAGCTGTTAGTGGTAGGCATGGACAGAGGCTCATAACACAGTTGGACACTTCTCTGATTAATACCTGATAACCATGCCTACTCCAGTACCCACATCAGTGTCAGGGCAATGCAAGCACCAGTAGCTGTACACATATATGTTTGTTGTATGCACTGACACCGATATTTCACATGTGCAACATGCACAACCTATATACCTGACTGGTTGAAACCCATGAGGTTATTTTTGTGCCTTCCAGCTGAACATATGCATACATACATGTGCTCAGGGGATACCTGGTATACATTTCTATTGAATGTAAGTATGGCACACTGTATTTACACTCTTGCTGCTCAATCATACATCTCAAATTGTTACAGCAGTACGCCTGGACAATGGCAAACATAAAGGGGTGTCAAAAGGGACATCAGTATTGATACTGTATTAATATAGCTGCACCATACATTAGTACATTGATTGCTCAGTAGGGTTTGACATCACTGTGATAACCTTGAAGATGTCCAACAATCATAAGTAGGCTGGTATGTTACAATGCCATTGCTCACAGACCTGCCAGTGGTCTGGGTGAGATAACACAGGTATATGTGTATGTGACTACAGATATCAGTCACAGATGTGCTTATTGTCCAGCAAAACACTGTGCAGTTGAATGTTATTAAGTCAATATATCACATGCAGTTCAACGCACATGTCTGCAACAGTACTCTACTATGTACATGCCCTCTATAGGTGTTTTAGCTTTACAAGGCAAACATGTGTCGTACTCATAATCACAGGTAACATGGAAATGGAAAACATCCTATTAACTAGCTGTGTTCCCACCTCACAACCTCTCAGAGCATCACATCTGAACAATGCCTAAAATGATGGGGAATAAATAGGGACAAACTTTAAATATACCTGCTACAAACATAGGAAGTTCATAGAATGATACATTTAGCATTACAGTGAATATACTTAAGGATGTGGAGTCTCAAACTCAAGTGTTTGTCATTACCTGATGACTTAAATCCTCAGCTATTTGCCAGTAAAGTACAGATCTCAGGAGGAACAGAAAAAATACATGATAGTAAAATGTGGACATTCTGTGAGGATCTTTAAAGCTGAGATGTATGTCTGTAATATCTCACACTGTAGAGAGGGCCAGATGCTATGGCCATAGCAGCTTTTTAGCAGGACATTAGTACAGCATATCTTGTTGGGACATATATTCCTCCAAACCATATTTCCCATTATTACAAACCAAGTACTAGATTCAATTACTTGCTTACATTTTCCACTTACCTTTTTTCTTTCTTCTCTTTTACACTTTATGTCTCATTTGTTATTTCTCTCTCTCTGTACTACAGGGATAGAGCTGGTCTGAACATGTGGCAGCATGACTTCTGTAGGTGATGTTCATGACAAAGTGATGGCCTATGCATCTATTGGGGTTCCCCACTTGCTAATTGCATGCTGAGCAGCTGTGTAGTTCTTCCAACAGCCAATGTCATGGCAACACACTCCTATAATTGAGTACTCCATGTGGGCGTGGGCCCTTTCCCTTACTTGTGAGGAAGACATCCTGGAGTTGTGTGGGCTACTACCTTTTACAACAAGACTTGTGGAGACAAGCCAACTAAATGGTGGGGAAGGTTCAGAACTTAGGAGCAGAATGTGAGTATTGCTGTTATATGTTTGGAATACTGCTAGTTTAACAGGGTTTGTCTAGACATGTTACTTCTGCATGGGTTTCAGTTTGACAAAGTTCTGTCTCTGCATTGCTCTCAACTGTATGTCCATCCACATAATGGCCACAGGTTAGCCTGTTTTGTATGGGTTGTTCCCCAGACAGATGTTGTCCTTGGCAAATCAGTAGCATACTCTGGGGATTGCATTATGTAGATCGTGACATCTTTTTTTTTCTGATTTTATATCCTTCAGAAAAGATATGTTACAACAAACTCTGTAACAACAGCAACTTTCTCAGTGTATAACAGCAATATTTCATGTATGGCTGTGTATATGGTCTTCTGTCCACCAATTATGTCAGGCTTTGTCCAGATGACATACAGGTATACTGGTCTATCATTATTTAGTGCTGTAAATCCTGCTGAGGGAAAAGGCTGGGAAATATGTTGAAGTCTGCACATTCAAGAGGTAGGTGTATAGGGAATGCTCCTAGATGGCCTTGTAACATATTTTATGTGGAGGACGATAACACATGTTTTAAAACTAGGCTGTTAGAACATGTCAGACGTATTACTGATAAGAAAAATATATTTATATATGTGTGTATGTATATATATATATATATATATATATATATATATATATACATACAGATATATATTGTATATGTATATATATATATATATATATATATATATATATATATATATATATATATATATATATATATATTTATAGGTTCATAGATTCATAGGTTCATAGGTAGGTACTAGGTTATCTGCCCGAAGGCATTTATAAGCCTAGCCAGAATGTGTTGGCTTTCGCTGCCCCCTTATATTAGTTCCCTGTGCCTCTGTCCAGCAGAGCCACTGAAGTGATCCCCGGGGTAAACTTTATGTTTCCCATCCACTAGTCAAGGTTTCTTTTGAAGAGTGTTAGTGAGGAGCTCTGCCTAATGTAGATTGGAATCTTGTTCCAAATCATGGGAAGTCTCTGGGACAGGAATCTATCCCTCCAGCACGTCCTATTTATTGTTGTGGTGAGGTTTAGATCCCTAGAGCATGTGGCTCGAGGGGATAAGGTTTTCTTTAGGTGGAGCATGTCCATCAATTCTGGGTTGGACATGGCCTTGTATGTCAGGCAATGATAACCTGTGAGTAGGCGGTATTCAACCGAGTACAGCTGGAGTTTCTTCAGTCGAGCTGCATAGAGCATCTGTTTGAAGCCAGTGATCCTCTTGGTGAGGTACTTCTGTGGTCTTTCCAGCTGTTGCAGGTGTCTTGTAAGGTACATCCCAAATGGGGCGTTGTACTGTTTTATGATGGGTCTGATGAGTGAGGAGTAGAGGGACACAATGACCTCTTTTGATCTGGATGTTAACCCTTTTGTGATTAGGTTGGCCACATAGAAGGATTTTCCAACCACTTTGGCAATGTGATTATCAAAGGTGAGATTACTGTCTACTTGGGTCACCAGATCTCTTATTATGTCTTCTGTATTTAGGGGACTGCCACCTATGTGGTAGTTTGTGGGCACTTTGTTTTTTCCAAAGGGGATGACTATGCACTTTTTGGCATTTAGCTTGAGGCCATGATTTTGACACCAGGTATCGATCTAGATTGAATCCAAGATATGATAGTTTTAAAGATGAGCTTTTGAGTTTGAGAACTAGGTTGATAGCTAGGAATTATAATCCAAATGAGGTGGATGTTATAATTGGTGAGGTTGAGACAGTTAGATGTACAACAGCAGGTCCATATTTCTCTAGCTTAAACTTGGTTAATGAAAACATTGAGAAAAAACATGATGACATCCACTTAGTTAAGGTACCTATATTTTTTTCACTTGATACACCTGAAATATGTGATGTAATACGTAGACATTGGGATGTTTTAATGTTAGATGAAAAAGTACGAGAAGTGGTTGGTGAAACACCAAAATTTCTTTTTAAAAATAAAAAGAACCCCAAAGAAATGTTATGTTTTCCCAATTTACTAACGGAGAACATGATTAGTGGTTCTTCTAAAGCTACAGTACCCTGTCAGGGATGTAACTATTGCAGTTACATCGATATCAATGAATATTTTATACATCCAGTCAGTAACAACCCTTTTCAATTTAATGTTCCAGCTAATTGTGTCACTGAAAATGTTGTTTATCTGGCTAGGTGCAGCTTATGCCCTGCATTTTACATAGGCAAGATGAACAGAAAGTTAAGAGAGCGTATTAGGGAGCACTTATACTGTATACGCACAGGGGCTGAGCACAATGCTTTAGCAAAACATGTAATGTCTACAGATATTACACACGAGTTTAGGTTTTCTGTTTTACAGGTTATCCAACCTAGAATCAGGGGTGGTGATATTAGGGGAGATACAGAAAATTATGAGATGAAATGGATTGTCAGGTTCAGGGCTGATCGTAAGCCAGGGTTAAATGGGAAATTATCTATAAAACCAGCCCTGTAAAAAAGGAGGCTGAGGGTACATTAAGCACTTTATTTTGCTTTATTTTTTATTAATGGAGTTTTTTACTAATGGAGTTCATTACTAATGGAGTTTTATTAGTTTTTACCAATGGAGCTTTATTAGCTTTTATTTTCTATATGCCTGTTTTAAACATATGTATATATACAATATTTGTTTTGCAATTGAATATGTGATTTGTTATGCAGGATATGATGTCATGATTGATTTACTATTTAAATGGATTCATTTGTAAGATGTTTTAAGGTCTGATGAAGCCATTTTTGGTGAAAGCACTAACCGTTATTGCTGCATATATCAATTAAAGTGCATTTGTTTTTCTATACATCTCCAGTGCTTTGATTTTATTTTATTATACGAGCTGCCTTTAAGTTTTTGAGACTGTGGACTGCCTTGGTTTTTACCGTGAATGGTACATTTTTGACTCTTACATTTCAATATTTGTTGAACAATAGAACATATGTCCCAACAGTAGGTTTGGTGTAAAACATACCCATTGATTTGTGTGTTTAGATTATTGTTGTAGATATGGTGGGGGGGAGATGTCAATTAACAACTTGTATATCCTTGCAGTACTCACAACTTTAATGATCATTGCTCTAATCATTACTCTACAGGTATTATTACAATACCCTATGGCCTTGGTTAGAGCAGTGGACTGTTTGTACACAGTGTATACTTCAACATCTTATAGCTACATTCTACTTCTCTTACCTGGTAGACCTGTGGGGAGAATGTTTGTTAACACTACCGGACGGCTTCTACACATATTCCCAGATTCCCAGTTAAAATGTATGCATACAGCTTACTACCACTTCCGGGATTTGAACCATGGCTCTGTCTGCTAAAAATACAACAATTTGTGTTTCATCAGAGTGAGCTATTGAGAAACTGCTGTCTCTTTCTTCAGTGTTTTCTGTCTCTCTTGGTTGTACAATCTGACCTTGTAATTGCAGCATTCTTATACAGACATTCCTAGACATACTTTTTATGTAGCACAGTGTGGGTAACAGTGGTTGACACAGCATTACTATTCAGATATCAGATCTTGGTGAATGCAACATGTCAGGCCATACAATATCAGAGTAAACACAACCAGTCCAGGATTTAGAACTTTATTGCCAGGCAGTTACACTTTTATTTAAATATGACCTATAGACTATATGGGACTATTACTGTCATATTGTCTGGTTTATTCAGTACAAACCATATACATTTTTCATACTGCCAGGTGACATTTTACTCCTTTATTTGGTATGACTATTACAAGCAGGATTATTACTCACCAGCCTCACGACGCAGCCTTTGCAACCTGCTGGCATGGGCTTCCTGGTTCACAGCCTGCTCAGCTGGAGCTGTAATGAAAATAGAGAAACATTTATGCATACCTATCCATCACATACACAGGCTGGACTTTGGTAAACTGTTATTGCTATGAATACTTACACACTGCTGGGAAATCTCCCCTCTGTCTTGCTTCTTGGACCCATTGTTCCAAGAGCTCCCTCTTCCTTCATTTCAAGTCAGCATAGTGGTGCCAGACCTGCTCACCAGTCTGTGGAATACCAGTGGCACTGGTGAGATCATGGGTGAGACTTTTCCAGGCTTCTGCTTTATATTGGGAGTCCTGGTGCTGGTCCTGCAGCAGTCTCACATCATGTTTTTTACCAGGAGTCCTACCATGACCTTGGACTCCTGTATGCCCCAGTGCTATGCCCAAAAGCACATGCCCTCTCTAACACCTGCCATACTGCCTACAGTGGGGAGCTGCAACCAGTTATAAGCTGTATTCCCAGCTGCAGGTTTTAAATACGGCCAATTTCCCACCCTTTGCCATGACTGGATGGTTTTGAACATACTGAGCTAAGCTAAGTACAAGCAAACCTGTCTAACTAAGGTTGGCAATGATTAAAGGGGCAGGTGCTGAGCACAGCTTACCCATGCACAAATCTATTTAGCTACAGTACTTCCTGCTTAGCATTTATGTTTCAGCAATGCTTACAGTGCCTCAGCTGAGCTGAGCATAATGTAGCATTATTTACCTTTCATTTTTTGGTCTATCATGATGGTGGGTTTCATTCATCATTTAGCATAGCTTATGATATGTATGTTGAATTTCCATAACATCCCCTATGTGCTTTTCTGACATATTACATTTTGTGTGACTGCATGTATGGGACACTTGTGTTTATGTGGGGGTTTCACAACTTCAGTACACTGACACCTCACATCTGGCCCTTATACACAGCTCTGGTTGGGAAATATAAGTTACTTACTACATAAATATACTAAAATATTACATTTGTGGTGATTTCACATACAAAATAGAATTGGCTGCAGTGGGGCTAGAACCCTGACTGACTACATGTAAAATATACGCTCTAATCACTATGCTATTGCACTACTGCTTATGATGGCTGTCTATTGCTATTTAACTTCTTGGACCATTTAAGCTGGCCTCAGCATAGCTAAGCAACAGGCACACCCACACAGCTACGCTTAAACTTTCCTGCTGATGTGAAAAAAAAAAACATTACGGACATTTTTTAAATATTCCTCTTACAAATTTAGACAGTTGTTAGAATAACAGGTTTTGCGTTTGCATGCATTTTCTGAAGGGTATGACATATAAAACTTAGTTCTGTCATTATTTTCTAACTTCATTCTTTAATGATATGCCACTACTTTGGCAGTGGCCACTTATTTATTTCACGGCCGTACACTATACGTCAGGAATCTGGACATTCTCTGGGGATGTCTCCTATTGGGGGTTTACATTCTGTGAAAAGAGTGATCTTGCTCTTTTTACATTGCCGTATGGCAATTCTGGTGTTCAGGGGACATGTATCTTGTGAGAGCACTGCTTTCAGACATGCCCCTCGTACACATTTCCATGTATGTATTGCAGCACACATTGTACCTTCATGCATATCCATGGAGTACTGCCGTGCTGCTCCTGTGTAGTCCCTTCCATGCAGGAATAGGTTATTCCTGCATGGAAGTTTGCTGAATCCCAGGAAGAGTGCTGGCTAATAACTGTTCCTTTTTAAAAGAAGTGGCATAAATTATATCAATCTAGGTAATGGCTGCCATCTACTATCCTGTTACAAATATCTGTCTATTTATGACAAGGTGACTTGAGTTGGAGATAGAAGCGAAGGGAAGGAATTTTTTTGTTGTTTGTTTTCTTTTCTTTTGTTTTGATTTTGTTTACAGGGACAAAGAAATTGAAGGAATCTACGGTTTTGATTTTCCAAGATGGCTGTACACTGATCAACAGGGTAATTTGAGCTCACCCAGTATGAAAACCGAAACTATTTAAAAAGGGCCATTGTAACTGTCTATTTGAGTAAAGTTCAGTAACTGGCTATTGATTACAATGACTGGATGCCAGTGTTTGGAGAAACTGAGATGAAATCAACCAGAAAAGATGAAAGCTCTGAATGGAGAGAATTCTGAAGCTGTTCAGCAAAAAGGCAGTTCATGGTTCAGCTTTGATATATGATATGGCTTCCCATAATTTAGAGGAAAAAATAAATAAAATCCATTCACAAGTGTTTAAAATAAATAAAACACTGAATGAATATATCAACTCAAATAAAAGTCTGTACAAAATAGATGCTTTTACTAGTTATTCAGATGAGCTGATAAAATTGCAAAACTCAAAAGATGAAATAAAGAAAAGGCTGGCTGAGTATGAGGTTTCTCAAAAAGACAACGTTTTCAAAAAATAGTACAGTTAGATGACACACTGAGACAAAATAGAAGGAACAGACTGTATTACTTTTGTGAAAGTGCAAATAAGGAACTGAACTGGTGGTCCACAGCAAGACTTGGTAATTGAGAAAACATATTGTGTATATGCTCCAAACCCTGCCATGAGAAAGCAGCCAAGATTTATATTAGTAAAAATGCAATCATGCTAGCAGAAATAGTTGATACTGACAAAACTGACAGAAAAGGAAAGTATTAAAAATTGGAGACAGAGTATTTGTGGAAATGATTATTCACTGTATGTCACTGTATGTCAGGCAGAAGAGAAGCAAATTTATCTCAGCAATCTGGGAATGTCAAGAGGTAAGTGTGATTTTCAAGCTGCTGTATCCATCTGTCTTCAAAATATTTTTCCTGGAGTATCAATTACATCTTTTAATGCAGAACAGGTTAAGGAGGAAATAAGAAAAATATCCAACAAACAGTGAGCCAGCAAGCAGAATGGGATTCTGCTGTTCATACTTCTAACAACAAAGCTCATAGAGAGACTTTGCTATTGAAGTCCTTTTCAGTGTTTAAAAGCAAAATGCTTCAGAGATAGAAAAAAGTACAGGAGTTGAGTAGAAGAATCAGGAGTACTTTGGGCTTTAACTAGGGTCTGGTTGGATGAGTGATCAATAAACCAGCAACACTGAAATTAGTAAATAAATGGGAGACTGCAAAGCATTAATCACATTTGTGAAATATGGCTTTGAAAGAAGACATGGCTGAAAAAAAACTGGAATTTTCTTAACTTTGTTAAACTTGTGGGTTTATATACTTGTGAGTTTATACAGCATATACCCAACTTTATGTCATTAATGTTTCAAACGACACTAAAGTGAAAACTGTAAGTAAAACACATTTTGTTCTTCTTAAGATTGGTATAATAGACGTTATGGTATAAATTGTGTATTATGCTGTAAAGCAGTTTTGTGTAGTGTGCAGTTAGATGTAGTTTAAATATGGGGAGTCTGCTATCAGTGTTAAAGATATCAAAGTAAACAAGTACTTTTTCTTAATTATATATATATATATATATATATATATATATATATATATATATATATATATATATATATATTACACTGTAACAAGATTAGGGAGACTAGACAAAAGCAAGTTTAAGTTCATATAGTATGATTTTGGACTGCTGAAGTGGGATGTGGGGTGTATACGTATCCTGTTTATATTATATGTAAAATTAAGATAATAATTCCCCTTGTTTTTATCAAGAGTGAATGGATTGATGTCCTGGGCTTGAGCTATGGACAGTTTTTTTAAGCATATAGGCTAGAAAAATAAGACACAATGGTATAAAGAAATGCTAAGTTTCTTGACTCTGCAAACTTATTAGATTTTTTTTCATTAGCAAATGTTCTCAGATATGAAGCCTGCAGCTTAAGGCAGATAGCTAGGAGACATTTATACATTGTGTTCTGAGTGAAATGTACAAATCTGCCTTCAAGCCTCTGCAAAGTCATTAGCTTTTATTTTCTCATTGCTGACTACTTTCAATTGGAGATTAGCTGTCTGCAGGTGCAATCAATTAATCTTTTTTAAAATAATGTTTTATTCGTTTTAAAACAAAGATTACACAAAATTATTTAAAGATAAATAGAACAAAACATAACTATTTACAGTTGTCCACAACAAAATTAAGCATAGAAAATTAAATCATTAAATTTTATCAAGTAAATCACTTAATTTTGACCAAAATCTAAACTGGTGAGTAATATTCAAAGTTCTCATTTTAGCAGTTGACAATTCTTCTTTACAGACATTTTTTGCTAAATTAATGAATTTAGTGAAAGAAAGAGTGGTTTTACATTTCCAATTCTTTGTGACTATTTTTCTTGCTATAGCTAAAATGGACCAAATGAGAAGCGCCTGCACCCTAGGAATGTAATCCAGAACTGGAGCATTAAATAAGATCAAGGAGGTAGAAATTATGCAATTATCTGTCCACAAAACTTGGGCAAAAATTCTACATTCAATTCAAAAAGGAGTTACTATTTTACAATCCAATTTTATATTAAACCAATCTGTGTTAGAGACTTAATTACACCTCCAACAATTCATTTTCCCATAGTTATATATTAAATGCATTTTATGTGGAGTTAGAAAGGCTCTGTGAAGAAATGTCCATGTATATATTTTCCAATAAAGAAAAGAAGTAGATTTTCCTGCTGATTTAAGAATTAAGCATTTATCTACATTAGAAAAGGCATTTTCATTAATCTTAGTTGAGTCATTCCAAAATAATGAATCTGTGGAACCAAACTTTTCTCTTATTATTTTATAAATTATTGATATATATATATATATATATATATATATATATATATATATATATATATATATATATATATAATTTATTCTTAATTGAGTTACTATTGAGTCTGAAAAAACAAAACTTCAAGTATCTGTGGAATATGTTTTGTTTGAAAATCCATGGAGATTTTGATTTTATCCCTAACATATTTTTGCAAGATTGTGTAGTCAACCAATTATTATAGCATCAATCAATGACGTCTGTGTGGTATATTGAAGATTTACCCACAGCTGGTGTGGTTTAATCACGAGGGCGAAGCCCAAGTGATTAAGTAAAGCCAACCAATGTTAAATCTTCAATATACCACACCACGGGGTCAGTTATTGCTATTGTACAATGACATTATTTAAGAAAAAAATACTTACTTTTCTTAAATAACATCTTTGTATAATGCCTCTATGGTGCCCATCCACATTTTTCAGTATCCTGGGACCTTTCTGATGTACTGTGCATGCGTATGAGAGTTGCGTTCCTACACTTAGGTAGTACATCAGTGCTGTGCAAAGGAGGCAACGGAGAAAGGAAGATCTCCATTTCTTCATTTCTCCATTGCTTTTTTTTTATTTAAAAGAAAAAAGAAACCGGGAGACCTTTAATGTTTGGGAGAGCCAGGACAGAGAAAATAAAAGGATAATCAGATACATTTCATTTGTTTTGCAGAACATACCTGATTATCC
The DNA here is from genome assembly GCF_019279795.1 of Protopterus annectens. Classification (NCBI taxonomy): domain Eukaryota; kingdom Metazoa; phylum Chordata; order Ceratodontiformes; family Protopteridae; genus Protopterus; species Protopterus annectens. The sequence goes on along the minus strand of NC_056747.1, from coordinate 187,400,992 downwards.
TCTTATTTTTCTCTGCACTGCCTCCCTTGTTCATTTGAGGTCTTTGATTTTGCAAATCTATTTAAAAAAAAAAGAGAGAGAGAGAGAGAGAGAGGTAAAAATTTTATGAGATATAATAATGGAAACAAGTCTGGGTGATTCTCAGATTTACAATGGGCATGCTGGCTGGGCTGACCAATCAGCATGCTCGTTTTTGAATATTATTGGCCAGTCATTGTATAATATTTTCTAAACAATGTCTTGCAAGAAGGTAATTTGTATTATGTGATTTATTTTGGATTAAGAATTGATGCCAAAAGATTAAATTTGCATCTCTAAGGTCTAGCATTTTATTTATATGAAAAGTTCCCCAAACAACCGGTAGTATTTGATACAGGGAACAATAAAAACAATAACTTTTTAACTATATAATTAGAATTCATGAATCTTAAAATTTATAAAGATGCAATCAGCAAAGGGAGAGGAATAGTATTTTTTTTCTTTTCATTTAAACATAAGTCTTTCAAGATCCATTAAAATTTATTAATTCCAAATTTAAAGAAAGATTCTACAACATAGCTGTTATTATTTATTAATCTTTCATGACTTAATTTCCAAGTGGATTGGTAAGAGGAATTTAACCATGGAGTTATTATGGATTTGGCATATAATTCGACATTTGGAAAACTTAATCCACCTTCTTGCCAATTTTTAACATGCCAGTCACAGGATATTTGTGGTTTATTAGGGAACCAAAAAAAATTAAGAAGAGTAGAATTTAATTTCTTAAAGATTTCTTAGGTGGGAGAATAATTAGTGTTTGTGGAGAGAAAAAGTATTTTTGGTAGGATTATCATTTTTAAAGTAAGTCTATCTTCCATTGTAAAAGAATGTTCCAATTAATAATTATTTTAGTAACAATATCTATTAAATTACTGTAATACACTGATATTGAGTCTTTTACAGTAGATTTAATTATAATTCCAAGATAATTAATTTGTAAATTGTCCCAAATAAAATTATTTTAGTTTCTTAAATAATTTGTATTTTTTTTATTAATAAGTAAAGTTTCTGTTTTATCAGAGTTAAACACTGAGCCTGAACCATTTTCAAAATAATTAATAGACTTAGTTAAATTTTTTATTGAAGCTTCAACATCACCACTTATTAAAATGTCATCTGCAAATAATTGAATTTTACAGGAATAACTTTCATCTATTGAGAATCCATGAATTTTGCTGTTAGATCTAATAACATTTGTGAAAGGTTCCACTGCTAGATCAAGTAATAGAGGTTACAAAGGATACCCTGTTTGTGCCTTTTATTATTTTGAAAGAGCTAGAAAAAAATAAGCCAATTTTAATAAAAGAGAACGAGTTACTATATAGACGAGTTATAAGATGCATAAAATCTAGGGAAAATTCATATTGTTTAAGTGCTTTGAACAAATAATTTCAGCTAATAGAATCAAAAGCCTTATTTATATCTAGACTTATTATAGTTCTTTTTTTAATTAGCCAGCTCTATTAAAGTGTTAACCCTAATTATGTTATCCTGAAACTTTCTATGTAGTATAAAACCAGTCTGACCATCATTTATTAATCATGGCATAATAAGGTTCAATCTGTTGCAAGAATAAACACAAATACTTTATAATCAACATTTAATAATGAAATATGATGGTAAGAAGAACATATGTTAGAATGCTTATTTGGTTTCAAGATAGGATATATCGGAATATTTCCAGGAGGGGAGATGGTTGACATATGGTTATCTTGTTCAAAAACTTTTATTAAGATATTTAAAATATTCTCTGAGAATAATTTGTATAATTCTAAGATACCACAAAGACCAGGAGCTTTATTTGGTTTAAGAGTATTAATTTGATCTTTTAACTCTTTAAAAGAGAATGACTTATACATTTTGGATCTGTGTTCTTTGGTTAATTTAAACCTTATATTGTCTTACAAAAAGTCATTGGTTATGTTGATTTCTAAGTCTGTCTCTTTATTATTAATTTCTTCATATTTCCTAAAGCATTCTAGTATGTCTTAAATCTGTCACTTTTTTTATTTTTATCACCTTGTTTGGAAATTATTTCTTTAATATGATTAGCATTTTTTTCTTTGATCTAACAGCCAACTTGTGTAAGTGTTTTGTGTTTATTGAGTAAATTTGTAATTTTAATGTTTCCAGATGTATTGATATTATATGGTGAAGTGCATCAAGATATTTCTGATTTAATATTTTCAACTCAGCATTTGCAGATTTGTCATAAGGTTTTAAATTGGATTTTAATTTATCTATGTTAGACTGCAAAGACATCAACTCCTTACCCCACTCTTTTTTATATATGTACCAGTTTTTAATTCTTCCATACAGATACGCTCTTAAAAAAATCCCAGAGAATTACTTCTAAAACTTCTCCATTATTATTATTAATTTCAATGTATTGATCTATCTCTTTTAGGCCCCATTACTTAAAGTATTTTCATTTTACTATATAAGCAGGGATTCTCTACTAATAAGTCAAATTACTTGACTTTAATGTTAACATAAATGTAATAGCATTGTGGTCAGAAAAAGGACATGAAGTTATCAATACATCTTCAATTTTAGTAAACCAACTACTAGAAGTAAAAACTTTATCAGTGCTTGTCTGGATGCCAAGTCTATACAAATAATGTTTAAAGTTAAGAGAGTTAGTTGATTTAATACCATAGGTAGCTCTCAAATGTTGAGAATTAATAAAATGATCTAAGTCTTTTAGGAAAACTTAGGAACCTTATCAGTAGTTTTGTCTTTACTAGAAAGAATACAGTTAACATCTCCTGCAATAACCAATTCACCTTTTGTATATAAGGTTATAATATCTAAATATTTTGTAGCAACTTTGGCTCCAATTCCAGGTGTCCAGAGGAATTCATGAAAGTATAAGTTTTTTTCTCAATTTCTACTACTGCTAAACCCAGCATGCCATTTTTATCTGAATAATTATTTAATATTTTAGACATAAGTAATGAATTTCTCCAAACACTGAGTGCCTCTCTTTTTTGATTTAAAGTGAGAGCTCACAAGATGTGAACAATCTTTTAACATCAATTTATCTGCATCTTCAGATAACAAATGTGTTTCTTGTAAGAAAATGATGTGAGATTTATGCAGTTTTAAATGTTTGTTTAAGCTACTCCCCTTCAATGGATTATTAAGCCCATTGATGTTTAATGAGAGAAAATTATATGTTGACATTCATAAGAACATGTAAATGCACTGATTTAAGATGATTTTGATTAAAATATAATAACCAAGTGCTAATAAGTGTTGTTATGGACAGATACAAAAAAAAAGCAAAATTTCAAACTTATATACATTCAAACCTTCCATCATAGAAAGAAAATCCTCTGATTTGATGATACAATCATACAAATCACACACCAACCACCCCATCCCAATGTCACCAAGCTAAACAGTTGCTCCTGCTTCTTAATTAAAACAATATTACTATATTATATTACTTATATATTATATATTACTTATATATTACTTATATATTATATATTACTATATACTCAAGTCATGTTAAAAGGAACAAATATAAAATTGATTTGAGAAATATTAATATTTAAGATCATAGAAATATACAGTTGGAAAGGTTAATAATAATGAATGACATTATGTATTTCTGAATATATCAAAAATATCCTAGAAATAAAGCATTTCAAATTTTTCTTTTGATCAAGACATTTTATATAGTAATTTCTTCTAATTAACCCAAATACAGAAAATACTCTAAATAGCCTAGTATTTAAATATTTATATCGAGGAAATAAATAAAACTGACACCACCTATAACACATTAACCTATAGACATCATAACACCAATACATATCAAGATCACGTATCATAAAACTTTTAAAACTCATTTAATAATATGGGTGAAAAGGTGAAAGTAATAAAATATGGAAGTATAAATAAAATGTGCTACAATTTAAAATTGCATATTTGTGCATATTGTATGTGCTTATATATGCATGATATATTTACATGGATGTGCATACATACAACTGTGTATATGTGTTTGCAAATTATAAGTAGCTGCTTGATATGTATATTAACAGTTAACAGGATGAATATGTTGTATGTATCGATGTATGAGAGTAAATATACAAATGAGTGAGTGTTTTTAAGTGAATGCTTGTATTATGAATGTATGTATGTTACCATCAATACCTCTAGTACTTGGCATATAACTTGAACATCTAACTTCTGTACAGGAAGGATTCTTTTATGGTTAGATTTTAAGTATCATTTACTTACAAATTTGGTTATAGTGCTTTTCATTGCCATATTCTGAAATGTGCAGATCAGGCTTTTGTATTCATCATACCAATGGGAGATGAAAAATGCTTGAAATGATTTAAAAGTCAGTTTAGTATAAAATAAAATTGCATATTTCACTAATAAATGCAGAACATTTCAAAGAGTTAAATCTGCTCATTAATATTATTTTCCAATAATTAGAGAAATAATTCTGAGTTGTTAAGGCAACAGATGTTGAGCAGATTGAGGTGTTTTAAGCATCTTCTCCTCTAAACTGTTTCATATAGCACAGAAGACAGCTTATATTAAAGTATAAGTACAGTAATGTATATAAATGCTATTATATGCAAATTAATTTCTATATTGAGGTCACATAAATATATTTCTCTCAGAGCAAGTTTATAATCACTGTTAATAGTTTTCAGTCAAATGTCTGTAAAAATCATTTTGTACAAAAAACAATTTTATAGCAACCAGTGTGCAGAGGTGTGAACCATATATTATTCCATATAAAATATGCTAGCTTCCTGCATGCTTGTTTTCATCTGCAGTTTAGCAATGAAGTGTTCCCTGTGTTTAACCTTACAGTTTTGTTGCAGTGCATAGCTCTTTAGGGCATCACATCAGGTGTTAGATATTGCATTTCAAGGAAAGAATTGGGTCAACTGTATACTGAAGTAATATCAAAAGTTTATAGGGGTATTTAGTTTTTGTAGGCAGTTGGTTATACATCATGTAAATACATCTGTAGACCCCTTACTTATGGATAGACAAGTGTGGTCTCTGTAAATATATATTTCAAGGTGAGTGTGTTTTTGCATGTCCTTGTGTATATAGAATTGCAATGTAGCATCATTTACTTAAGTACAGATGCTTAATCTGTATCTTACAACTTTCAGATGACTAATAGCTCTCTATAACAATATTTTAATACACTGCCAGATGTTATGTATGGCACATTATTCTCTATTTACTATGCTATCAGTTTCATTCATGCTATGCATTTATTAGTATTCTGCATTCCATGAACAGTCTTTTTTCCCTCAAACAATTTTTTATTTTCAATTAAAATAACATTTACATAATATTTTATCATCAAATATCATTTTAAACAACTATATACAATATTTACAACAGCCTGACTTTCAATTATATACACTGTATGTTATTAAATGTACAATTAACAGATCAGTTATCAGAGATACAATACTGATTATTGCAGAGTGTCCAACAAAGATATAACTTTCTTCCAAGGATTATTTACCAATGGCCTGGGATAGATTCGTAGTTCTTTTATTTTTATTTCCATCGATGCAGTTGTCTTCAGTAAAGTGTAGAATTCTTCCAAGGTCGGGGGTGTATTTGAATTCCACCTTCTGGTTACGCATTTCCTAGATATAGCAAGTATTGTCCATAACAAATACATATTTGTCTTATTCAGGTAGGGACCTTCATTTACATCTAGTATAATCAATGCTTTAGTTAAGGTAAATGATTCATTAAATAAAGCTTGTAAAAAATGATTGATTCCATTTCAATATGATTTAATTTTATTACATTCATAAAAAATATGAATCCAGTCTGCTTTATTTAACTTTTCACACCTCCAGCAAAAAACATTTGTAGTAGTACTGATCTTTTTAATTCTATCTGGTGTTAAAAATGCTCTATGTAAATATTTCCAGTTAAATATTTTCCAGTGCTGTGTGTTAGAGGTGTAATTAACTGATAGTAAGATGTTAGTTTTAATTTCTTCTGTTAACTGCAATGACTGACCTTTTGTTAAGAGCTGCCAGTATGATGGTTCGGGAATTGTTTTATATGTTATTAACTCTTTATATAGATTTGAAATGGAATTTTTCTTTTCACAACTATTAGATATAAATTCATACAGAAAACTTATTAGATTTAGAATATCTTTAAATGAGGAATTATTAATCTGGATAAATCTTGTGTGTACATTAGAATGCTTTGTAAGGTTAATCAGTCCTGTGTTGGAATATTGTAAGCAGTTTTTATCATATGCATATCTAAAATATTCAATTTATTTGCACATTGAAACCAGCATAAAAATCAATTTTATTCCCAGGAGGTTATTGTTTCCCTATATATTTTGTGAGGAAAGTTCTTAGTGATGGTAAATGGGTTTAAAAGGTCAAACCAAAGTTTTAGATCTATGTTTGCATTGATAAGTTTCCTAAAGGAATTGATGTAATGATTAATCAGTGTTGTTTTAGAAGGTTTTGTTATATTATATTGTATACTTATGCATAGTATGTACCACAGTTTGTTTGATTTCTCTATTATTTTTTTTAACAGATTAAATTCATTTGTTAATATAGCCATTGTTAATTCTTTCCAGTTGGCAAAATAATGTGGGTTTATCCAGTCTATTGTAGTTTTAAGCACAGATGCTTTTACATATGTTTCTATTTCTGGGAAGTTCAATCCTCCTTGTTTCCAGGGTCTAATGTGATGAGTTAGAGCTACTCTATTCTTTTTGGGATATCATAAAAAATTTTATTAAACATGAGTTTATTTCTTTAAGAATGCACCTTTCAGGAATTAACTGTATTGCTAATGCTACATATAGTACATTTGGCACTAAGACCATTTTTATTAATTGCAATCTGTCTTCAAAAGTTAATATAATTTTGTTCCACTTTTATATATTTTTTTATTGTTTCAATAATGTTTTTATAATTTATTAATATTGTTTCATTTATATTTTTGCATAACACTATTCCTAAATAATTTAGCATATATTTTTGTTTTCCTATGATGAATTTATCTGTAACTTGTAGTTCATTTTCTTATTTAAAAATAGAAATTTTGATTTTGATCTATTAAAGTGTAGATAGATTTAATAAAATATCATCAGCAAAAAGCATTATTTTAGATATGCACTGGTCATAGACTTCTATTCCTTTTATTCTTGGATTATTGGGTATTATTTCTGCAAGTATTTCTATAGCCAAAGCAAATAAAATACAAGAAAGGGGGCATCCTTGTTTAGTACCTTTCATTATATGGATAGATTCTGAGGTGAAAGGACCTAATTTAATGTAGACTAAGTTATTAATGTATATGTTTTTAGTAATAAGTTTAAGGGAGGAGGAAATTAAAATAATGCTAAAGTTTTAAATAGATATTCCCAGTTGAGGAAATCAAAGGCTTTTTCTATGTCTAATCTGATTACAAGTGTTTCTCTATCTTCTTTATTCACATAATCTATAAGAGTAAGTATCCTTTTAATATTATCATGTGTGTGCCTGTTATATAAAAATCCAGTTTGATCATTATTGTCTTTGAAAGTGGGATTTTCATTCTGTTAGCTAGGATTGACATGAATATTTTGTAATCATTATTCAGTAATGATATAGGTCTGTATGAGGTGCAAAGGTCTGATGGTTTATTATCTTTTAGAATTGGTGTTATGAGAATATTTCCATGAAGGTGGTATTTTTTGCTTCTGCCTGGACTTCTAGCAAAGTTTTATGAAAAGGGAGATTACTGTTGAAGGGAAGAGTTTGTAAATTTCTGTAATTATACCATCTATCCCTGGAGCTTTATTAGATTTACTTTCTTTTATCTTGTCAACAATTTATTTGTAGGATATAGGGTTTTTGTAGGTCTAGTTTTAAGTTTTCTGGATTTTTTTATATTGACAAGGTTTGTATCTAAGTTTATTTGGTTGGTATCTAAATCTTCTTTTTTGAAGTGTTCATATAATGAAACCAAAATGCTTCAAGTATGTCTCCTATATCTGATACTTTCCCCCCCTTTCTTTTCATGATATATACTACTAATGTTATTTGCTTTAGATTGTATTTTAATTATTGTGGATAAGTTATGTAGATATCTGGGGGAGGTGGCTAATGAGTTTATTTTTAATTTTTCCAAGGCTGTACAAGTTTTGTGTGTTAGAATTTCATTATATTTTTTATTTAATTCTTATATTTCTTTTTTAACTTCTGTACAATTCTGATTTTTTTTTTAGATTTTGCTGTCAAGAGTCTGGTTTGCAAGTCTAATTATTCAGATTCCCACTCTCTAACTTTGTGTTTGTACCAGCTAAGGGTCTTACCAAATAAATATGCTTTTAATGAGTCCCAAACCATGACTCTACTGATTTCTGTTGTATTATTAATTTCAAGAAATAATTGTAGTTCTGACAATATCCAGGGTCTGAATTCTTTAATTTTCATGATATATGATGGAATTCTAGTTGAGAGGATTAAAGTTTTAAACTCTATTTGGAGCTTCATTATCAGAGAGTCATGATCTGAGAAGGGGCATGGAACTATTGAGAAGATGAGGATTTTTGTTTGTAAATCTTGAACTTCGAATAATTTGTCTGTTCTGGTTTGTGTTCCAAATCTATAGTCTTTATGGGAAAATAATAAGGATTTATCATCTTTTACTTTAAAAGTGTCTATTAAATGAAATTAATAAAAAATGAAGAAAAGCAACAAAATACCAATAATCCCAAAAAGCGAAGAACACAGGTCCAAATAAATTAACCAAGGTCTTTATTCCTCCACACACTGGACACACGCTGAAGCAACACAAATAATCAACAATAAATCCAAATCCACATGAACGCTATTCCGCTACTGCGTTTTCATATTTTCCACTCCACTTCATCAGATAAAATAATGCCTTCACCAAGCCATTTTTATATGTCTTTCATAAGTTGCACTAGATCTGTGGATAGGGTGTGTTTACTTCATATAGCTGTTTTTCAGCCACATCCGCAATTTTTTTTCCTAGGGAAAATATTCACGGGGCCGCAAACAACACAAACTTCACAGTCCTAATTAAATGGGGGGCTTTGCCCCACCACATCCCTGACGTGGGGGTCTCACCCCCTAACTTAATATACCAACTCCGAGATCGCTCAACACTGGGGAAAATGGCAAACCACAAGAATGGCCAACTGAATTTTTTCCCTAGGAAAAAATTCACAGACGTGGCTGTTTGCAGTTTTGTGTTTTCAATGTTTTGGGTTAAAATATTACATGTTCGAAGAAAAGTCTCTTCGATTGCGTAATATAGAACCAATTTATGGTAGTAAGCAGCTGTTTGCAAGGAAGAAGATTATAATACCATATATTTATATTCCACCAAAGCCAGCTATAATGGAGATTAAGGAGGTCTTGGGAGAAATAATCAACTTTCAACAGAGAATATTATTTATAGGTGGGAAATGGAACTTGATTTGCAATAGTGAGGATGCAGCAGAAGGACCTAGAATGGAAAATAGGTGAAAACAGGGTAAATTACCGAAGAAAGTTTTGAAAATATTGGATATAGAAGATGCGAGTTCAGTAGTAGGAACTCAAAGCAGAATTTACATTTTATTTCCTGAGGTACAATAACTGGGCTTGACTGGATTGAAATTATATTTCATAGGTGCATCTGCATTTAATTGTAAGCTTTAATACCCATCCAATAATTATTCCATATCATACACAGATAAAAAACTAAGATACAAATACAGGATAATTAAGTAAAAATGAGACTCTAGCACTTTCTAATTACCTGTTCAAAGATAGGAAGTAAAGGAATGGGTAGTGGAAATTCTTCAGTAGTTATTAAGAAAGACAGAAATTTCAGAATGGATACCTAGTGCTGAGATAAAATGAAAATGGAATTTAAAAATGTGGTAGAAATACAGTAGAAAGAGATATGGTTAAGAAGTAATACAAATTATTTAGTAGGGATGACAAAAGTTAAAGCATTGCAGAATAACAGTATTAGAGCTATTTCAAAATTTTATGAAAATTTGTATACAGTAGAGGGATGTGGCAACAAAGAAAAAATCACAAATGCAAATATTTATTGAAGACATGCCAAGGTTAGACAAAGATAAGGCTCAACAACTAATCATTACGATAGGAGGAGATGCAATAAAAATGGTGATGTATAATCAATCTACAAGGAAGTCTCCAGGATTAGATGGTATTCCTGTGGTTGTTTGAAAGTTAAGAGAAAATAAAGTGATAAAGATCTGGAAAGTTTTTCTTACTGTTATTTTAATAGTAGGAGAAGCACAATCATCTTAGAAGAAAGTTATGGCGGCTATACTATCCAAAGAGGGTAAAGACCCAAAAGATCCAGCTTCATATTGACCCATTTCGATTTTAAACTGCAATTATAAAGTATTTGTGTCTAGACTAGCTAAGATAGTGGCAAAGGTATTGCCAAAATTAATAGCTATAGATCAATTGGGTTTTATGAAGGGATGGCAAACATTTGACAACATTAATAGAACAATAATGGTTCAGAGGAAAGCAGAGTGTAAGAAAATACCACTGCTATTGTTGAGTACTAATGCAGAGAAAGCATTCAAAAGAGTAAGCTGAAATTTTATGAGTAGGAGAATGGAAGCATTTGCATTTCCTGATACAATACTAAAGTTCATTAGGAGGATATATGAATGATTGGAGGCAAGAATTAAAGTGGGAAGGCTTCTCTCTCATAAGCTGTGTTTGAACAGAGGAACTAGACAGGGGTTTCCTCTTTCTTTCTTTCTTTGTGATTTGCTTTATAATTAGAGACATTGACAAAGAAAGTAAGGGACACAAAAATGCAAGAATATAATTGATATGGTAATTAAGAAAAGTTGGCTTTATTTGCAGATTATATTATTTTGTACTTGATAAATCAAGAAAAGGGCATTTCAGCTTTGTGACAAATTTTGAGATGGCTTCATGCCTTTTGGGGATATAAAAGTACTCTTTTAGAAATATCGGGGAGCAAATGTCTGTAATTAAAAAAATAATCTTTTGAGTTGTGATACAGGATCTGAAGATAAAACAAATGGCATTGTGGTGCATTATGTACCTACACATGAATTAGTTTGGAAATATCCATATTTATAGGGACACAATAAGATGAAATATTTAGGTGTATGGATTAAAAATGGATTCTGTTGTGGAAGCTAAGGTTATGTGGAAAGAGGCTAAACAAGAGATAATACAAAAGCTGAGAAACTGGAAGCTCTTGTTTATGGATGTAGATACTAAAGATATAGGCAGTGAAAATTATGTTAGTCCCTTTAGTTTTATGTACAGGTAAGGCATATATTGATCACCTAAAGGAGAAGTAGTGAACAATAATTAATAGAGCTGAAGAAATGTATTTGGGAAGGGAAGAGGTGCCAAATGTAATAAGCTGATCTTACAGATCAAGGTGGTTTAGGATTGCCTGATTTGTATGGATATTTTAGAGCTATGCAGTTAAAAGTCATACACATAACACAAGCTAAAGGTGATAAATTAAAGTGGAAAGGAATGATCATGAAGCAATGACAGGAGTTCAAGAAATAAGGAGCGAGTAAGATTTTGGATGCAAATCCTTAAGGAAAATAACAATAACCATATAAAATATTATATTCATGAAGTTGCTGAAAATATTCTAAGAACTAAATCAACAACCGAATGGAGAAAGGAGTTTTTGCCAATTGGGTCGACTGCAAATAGGAGACAAGAGGTGACTGGAATTTACTGTAGAAAACTACCAAAGGAACCAAGGAACTGAGAGCAAATAACTAGAAAGGGAAAGGTAATGAAGTGGAATGAAACCGAGCAGAAGTTTGGACTGCAGCTAACAGCATGCATTTCCTACTAGATATGGATATCAGAGTATAGTCAAAGAGAAATGAATGGGGAGTCCTAAATAAAAGACCTGCTCTGGCAGAGTTTTCAGCTGAGTCAAAAATAGCTACTGTTAATAAGAGATAATCAGTAAGGCATATAAAATATTGCATGACAACTATACGAATCAATCAGAGGAGGTTAGAAAAGATTATGAAGAGAGATTGCAAAATCAATTTACAAAGGAAAAATAGAAGGAAATTTGTATGGCTTCCAATTATACAACAAATCCAGGAGGTTTAGGTTTGCTTGGAAGTGTTTGCACGGGTGTTTTTGTAACTCAATCAAACTGCAAAAAATTTCTCCTCATGTAGATAGCAGATGCCAGAGGTGTGATGGCATAGAAAAATGTAACTTGGAATGTGTTTTTTTCTGGAGTGTAATGAGTTGGTAGATTTTGTAACTTCCCTACATTGTATTCTGTCAGAAATATTGGGGAAGCAAATGGCTATAACTAAGGAAATTATTCTTTTGAGTTGTGATACAGGATCTGAGTTGCCTAGACATAGTAAGGATTTATTAAGTATAATGCTATTGACTGGCAAAAAAGAAATTACTAGAAAACAAAAATCAAAATCCAAACCGACTGTAATTGAATTATTGAATATTGGTAAAGAGATAAATGAACTAGAAGTGGGATCGGAAGAAAAGCGAAGGAAAAAATTACATAGGAATAAATGGAATTTGTGGGAACAATGCATGTAGAATAATGCTCAGGAGGAGGAGGGAGTTTTAAGGGAAGGCAAACATTAAACAATCTATGGAATGTTGGTGTAAATGATAGTTGATATAAAAAAAGAAAATATATGTCCAATGTGTAAGGCATGAAAAAAGTTATGGTTTGTTTTCTATTAATGCATGTAAGTAATAATTTAATAAAGGTGTTTAAAATAGAAAAAAAAATTGAAAGTAGTTTATCTGGTGCGTTTCTGGGGTAATAAAGATTGTCAAGTAACCTGATGTTTTTGATGTTCTTAAAAGAACAAAGATGGTGAAAAAAATCTGATATGTTTGGTGGGCCAAATGGAACAGAAGAGTAAATAAATCATGTGTTCTTAGTGTGGTGAACAGACCAAGGAAGGGGAAAAAATCTTGTAGTGTGCCTGACAAAACAAAGGTGGTGAAGAAGTTTGGAATGTTTGATGTGTTTTAGGGAATAAAAACACTGCAGCAAATTAGTATATTTGATATGCAACATGTGGTACCAAAATAGGTAAGAACATGAGTAAGGTGGACATTAGATGTTCTGTTGAAGCAGCTTTGAACTGTGGGAGAGGCATGGTGCATGCAGAGGCATTAATTACACACACACACACACACACACACACACACACACACACACACACACACACACACACACACACACACACACACACCTGCTAAAAATACCTTACCACATTACTCCCCAGCACTTATCTCTAACGAGATGGCTGAGCACAGCTTTTTGAGTGAATTTACTACTGTAAGGTTCAAGGAGCAGCCATGCTAATCTACATGGCCAAGCAGTTCCATGAATTGCTCACCATGTAGATGCCTTCCCGGAGGCAGTTTCAGGGGGGAAAGAAAATGACTAATTCGCATATGCCTATACCCCTGACTGTCTCATTAGCATCTAGCATGGACATGGAGACAGCCCACCATGGTGCTGCAAGTCTTCATGCAGAAGTACCACAGTGAGGCTGTCTCTAAATTCCAGAAGGTTACCTTGAGGTATGCACATTCTGTTGACCTCACAGTAACCTTTATAAATTCCCCTGATTAACTTTTACTATTATTGCATAAACAAATTGATGCATTTTACCAAAAGAGATAAGAAAACTATCTACCCCTATATTTTCACTATTCCATATCATGCTAAATAGATTGCTACTTTTCTTATTGTGAGGATTGCATATCACAGATGCTTCTGCTCAACATCCCAAAAGCAAGCCCTGTTCAGCACACAGGAAATCATGTCTGGCCTATTGCCCTCAGACAAAATAATGCTGCAAAAACTTCCCTGTGTTCTTCATCACTCCCTTCATTAAAATGTTTAACTTCTTCCTGGCTTCAGATGACTGAAGTATGACATGCCAGCTTCCTCTTAAATTAAATCAGCCTTCACTGTGTACAGTAGGTGAATGTGGGCCATTAGCATTCTTTGAACTGGAACATTCTGCTTATCATCACTGATTCTATGAAATGATTTTGTCTGTCACAACTCTATCACTTTTTTAATTTCTCCAAGTACTTGTAGAAGTACTGAGATGTTACCGCAGTCTACCTGTTGTATCTAAGGTTTGACATTTTGGGGGTATTAGGGCCAATAAAATTAATGTACTCCTATACGGTATTGTATCCTGTGCTTATTACTTGCTCTTAATTAATTGGGTGCCTTGATATGAAATCTGCTGTACTACCCTCCCTTTTTAAATAATAATAGGCCAGTATCAGGCTCTGTTTTATTGTTCTTAGGACCAGACCAAATGTGCAACTAGTGTACAGGAGTTCAGGTAACTTGTGCTCTGTTATCAACATACATTTATTTCATAAAAGACATGTATGGTATTTTGATACATGCTATGATTTTAACATGATCTTTGTGCTTCAGGGTTATTTAGTATCACAAAAATCACTACATCTAAATAACCCCCCCCTAAAACACAAACAAACAAAAAAAACAGTTTTCAGAGCCTGTGCTGATATTAAGATGACCAACACAGCCATAATGGAGAGACATTTAATACTAACAGAGGATGACATAACTGAATATAAGAATGCTGTACATGTGCTCAACAAGCTAGATTGTAACTATAGTTGCTACCAGTTAGAGCTCCACATAAATCCAGTTCTTTCTCTACCTCACTACTAATGTAGAAAGGTATTCTTTTATAACACTGACACAGGTGTACTAGCTTTACTGAGATATCTATGTGTGGATTTTCACTTTTCCTCTGTAGTTAAATATCTCTTCCTACTCCTCTTGCAGATTGTCTGCCACTATTTCTTTCTTGCCTTACAAAAAATTCAGTATCTTGATTATGCCTAATTTCTCTGCATTAAAGTAGCTTTTCTGTGATCTCTTATTTCATTTCACTGCATATATTTCTGTCTCCGCTTTATTATGTTTTGTAATCGTGGTCTTGAATATCCCTAAAAGGGCAAGTGCTGTTTACAGTCTGAGGGGCCATTTTTATGTGACACCTTTTAAAGTTATAATTGAAAATAGACTATAGAAAATGTGATCCTGTGTCTTTAAGTATTTGTGGCATATTCTATATGCAGACTTCCACTTCTAGCTCGTATCATTCTGTGGCAGTTATAATAAATTCTGGTTCCCTGTGGGTTTTCGTTTATGACCACGAGTATAGACCTTTGTATTACCAGATTTGTTATCTTAGTTTAAATCTCACTGTCAGTGAATTCAGTTTTTGTCTATCAGCCTTTATCATATCTCATATATACGTATTGTTCAGTTTTTGGCTATCATCCTTTATCATATCTGATATATATGTATTATTCAGTTTTTGGCTATCATCCTTTATTGTATTTGATATATATGCATTGTTCAGTTCTTGGCTATCATCCTTTATCATATCTGATATATACGTATTATTCAGTTTTTGGCTATCATCCTTTATTATATTTGATATATATGCATTGTTCAGTTTTTGGCAATCATCCTTTATCGTATCTGATATATATGTATTGTTCAGTTTTTGGCAATCATCCTTTATCGTATCTGATATATATGCATTGTTCAGTTTTTGGCTATCATCCTTTATTGTATCTAATATATAAGTATTGTTCAGATTTTGGCAATCATCATCATTTTTACTTAACTATCCTGTATTTGTATCTTAGATTTTGGCTATCATCCTTTATCATATCTGATATATACATATTGTTCCAGTCTTCTATTGCCCTTACTTTCAAAACTCATGTACCTAAAACTGTTATGTTTTCTTTTATTCATATTCATTACTAAGCTTTGACTTTACATCATATTTGTCTGTCTCAGCTGCCAATGAGTGTTATGTGTCATTTACATGTTATTCAGATGCATGTGATATCATTACTTTAATCTAGTTTCTCCAGTAACATTTATGCAGTAACATAGTTCTCAAAATGTTGTGTGTATATGTGCTATTTTGAACAAGAATCATTTGTTCATTGTTCCGATCAAAAGGTTTCTATCAAAAGGTGTCAATCCTGATTGCTGTACTAACAATAATATTACCTTATTTTCCTTAACATTTAAGGCCTTTTTTGGTGACTATGGCATTTTTCTGATAATTTAAGTAGCTACAGAATGGAAGGATGATAAGTCAGCAAGCAAAGGAGAGTAGTGTTGCTGGAAATGAATTCATCCTCAAGTCTTGATGAGTAGCTTCATGAGGTGGACCCTATTTTTCAAAACTAATTAATACAAAAATAGCAGCACCAAAGATATTTGAAGAAAAATACAGGCAAAGATATCCAGACATTTAAAATTTTACAATACAAAAATAAGAAAACAGAGGAAAAGTAGAAAAGAGGATTAATAATGGAGAAGTTAAAGAAATAAAAACTGAGGTTATGGATTATCTGCGAGGTGAAGGATTTAGTGTAGAAAATCTAACTCGGATAACATCACAGCAGGATAGAGCAATGGATCCCCTTGTTAAGGTGAAACCAGTAGAGAGGGAAACATCTGATCATTTGCCATATGAAAATACTGTCAAGCCTTCTACAGGAAACCAGTACAAACATTCAGTGGAGTTGCACAGCAAGGGAAGGGACAGAAAACTGTGGCAACTCTGACACAGTCAATATTGCGGAGTGATAAGCCAGTGAGTTCCCATGTGAAAGAGCAATGGACAACACAGGATGAAACTGAAGAGAATGTGGCACAGGAAGATGATCTGGAGCTTTCTATAGAATGCCCGCAGGAAACGGAGAACAAAGAATGTGCCCTTAGTTTAGAAGAAAATGATCTAAGAGAAGAGTTGCTTGATTTAATAGAGAAGGCCAGGCATATTAACTGTCCATAGAGATGCATGCGATATAACAGAAGTAAATAGGATATATTGATGTGCAGCTAAATTAATAACAGATAAAGTGTTACTATAGAAACACAGGGTAGTGAGGGAAAGGAGGGGAGAAATTGAATGCCATCATGGAAGTAGAATAGAGAAAGCTATAAAACAATTAAGTCAAGAAGGGCCACTGTTAGAAGAGTATAGAAGAGGGAACAGATCAACAAAATACTCAGAAAGATCCATGTGATAAAAACAATGCACAATATCAGAACAGATCAAGATATATCATGTACTATCGTAAATAATAAACTAAAAATATCAGCACAGGCACAAAAACGTGGAAGATATGCAGATTACTATAAAGGAAAAATACAAAATAAGCAATTTATTGATGACCAAAAAAGTTTTATAGAGAATTGGGAAACAAGGCAAAAGGAATCGAAACACTACCAAAAAAAAAGAAGAAATAGATACATTTTGGAGAAATATCTATGAAGACCCTGTGGAACATAACAAAGATGCTAAATGGATAGAAGAAGTAAAAGAAAGAATAAGAAGTTTAAAGGTACAGGATATGAAGTGGGATGAAGTAATGCTCAGAGAAATTGAAACAAAGTTAAGAAAAGCCTCTAATTGGAGAACTCCAGGCTAAGCTGCAATACCTAACTTCTGGCTGAAAGTATTAACATGAAAATTTAGCCATCATTAAGAATTATTTATATGTGCACCCCAAACTGATACCAGCTTAACAACAGGAAAAACAATACTTCCACTTAAGAGCAAACCTACAAGTTATCCTAAAAACTATAGACCAATAACTTACCTTCCAATGACATATAAACTATACACTGGAATTGACCCCAACAGAGTTTATAGTCATTTAGAAGAAAATGCAATAATGGCAATAGAACAAAAGGGCAATAAAAGAAAGTCATGTGGAACAAAGGATCATTTGTTATTAAATAAAGTCATGGTGGAGAACTGTAAAAATGGGAAGAATCTAAATATAGCATGGATAGACTACAAAAAAGCATTTGACAGTATCCCACATTCACGGATAAAAGAGTGCTTAAAAATGTATAAGATACACACTGCACTGATTGACTACATTACAGTGACCATGGAACAGTGGCAGACCACTTTGCAGTTAAGCCATGATAAAGGACAAATTATTATTGCAGGGATAAAATTTTAAATGGGAATATTCCAGGGTGACTCTGCTGCTCTTTTGTCTTGCCCTTAACCCACTGAGATATCTACTTAACAGTTTTTGGCTACAATTTGGCTCCCAGAAAACAACAAAATATAAAGACTTCTTCTTTTTGTAGATAATTTACAACTGTATAGTTCATCACATGAGGAAATGAAAGCACAACTGCAAGTGATCAAAACTTTTTCAGATGATATAAGAATGTCATTTGGTCTTGATAAATGCGCAAAAGCAACCTTTAAAGCAGGAAAGCTTCAACACCAAGAAAACATCAGTTTAGGACAGGAATGTGATATAAAAGAACTTGAGCAAGAAGGAGTTTTTAAATATTTGGGGACTGATAAAGGATCAACAATAAAACATGAATAAATGCAAATAAAAATAAGGAATATTTTAGAACACTTAAATGAATTCTGAAAACAGCACTGACATCTAGGAACAAAGTGCAAGCTACAAACCAATTTGCACTTCCTGTCCTAACTTACAGTTTTGGACTGACTGACTGGCCTCAAAAGGTGTTAGATAGGTTGGACAGGAAAACAAGAAGGAAGCTTCATGCCCATTAAATGATTTAAAATAATCATTGCATACCAAGACTATATATTCCCCATTCCGAAGGAGGTATCGACCTCCTCAAAATTGATTATACTTATAGATCTACAGCCGTGGACTGCATACATATCTGCTGAACTCACAAGACCCAAATGTAGTGAAATTCTTGAAACATTAGGAGAATAAGTCTAAGATGACTTCCCTGCTTAGTTTAGCAAAAGCATATCGATGTCAAGAAGGAATGGAAATCAAACCAGAGGTAGATAAAAATCAGGCAGCAACTGAATGTGCAAAAAAAAAAAAAAAAAGAAAGAAAGAATATAAGGTGAAAGATCAGATGAGAAGGCAAGAAATGTGGAAAATGCATAACTATGCAAGTATAGAAAACTCTTGGAGCAACGTCATGTTGATCAGGATTGAATGCAGGAATGGTTAAACCAAAAGACGAAAGGATAATATTGGTGGCCCAAGATAGTGGACTACATACACATTGGTTTACAAAGTCCATTGACCATGTGTGAGAAACAGACAAATGCAGGTTTTGTAAAACAGAACTGGAAGCAGTTGCACATTTTGTTGTTGGTTGTGATATACTAACGGCAGAAGGACTGTATACTGAAAGGCATAATACTGTGTCAAGACTTTTGCACTAGGTATTGTGCAAACATTATGGTATTGAAGTAGCTGAAAAGCACAGGAAACATGAGGCACAAAGCATTATAGAAAATGATGAAGTTAATGTCACATGGGATCACCCACTACCAACAGTTCAAAAAAATAGATGTGAAAAAAATAAATATAAAATACCAGGATTTGGAGGCAGAAACGAGGGCAATGTAGAAGAAGAATATCCAGACAGTTCCAGTAGTAGGAGGAGAAGCAACAGGTCTTATAAAAAAGAATTTACAATCGTACTTCGATATGTTACCAATAGATGTAACTCTGCATGAATTGCAGGAGGAGTCCAAAAGACTTGGAGAAATTAAAAAGTGAGGTCTCTTCACTAGATTTGACTGATACAATGCTGCAATTTTTGGAAACAATATATGCACATTGTTATTTAACTCACTGAAACAGGATGCAACATATCTTGATAAAAGTCAATTGTCTGACTTGCTTTTCTGCCAAAACTCTCTATAAGATAAGAATGTTTGCTGTTTCTGACTGAATTCTTTAAATGAAAACTTGAATTGTTTATACAAATTTGTAATTTAAGCATTGTCACATTAATTGCATTAAGATATGGCTGATTTTGGTAGCTTTGATCATAGGTCAGTAGTTTTTCCTAATCTCCATAAAATGTGACTACAATTTATACATTTTCATGACTGACAGATGATTTGATAGCCACCAGTCCTGTCAACAGCCCAAATACTTATTCTTGTGTTAGCTCTTTGCATACAGTAAAATAATGACATAAAACCTCAAAATATGTTAACTGTTAGAAAATAAGAACTGCTTAAAAATAAAATATACAGACCTTCTTCCGCTGACAGTTTATTACTAGTTTGCATAGTCAATGTAAAGGTAAATCTTCCAATTTAGGTTCAGACTCATTTCTGTATTCTATCTAGGAGCAGCGTTTAGGAAGTGACTGCATTGGACCATTTACTGTGCTGCAAGAGCACACAGCAGCAGCTGCACCAATAAGAGTCATTCCTTCTCTAAGATGACCAATGAAAAGTTTCCTAGACTAGCTGACTAGAGAAGCCATTAGCAGCTCCAGTTGTGAGTAAAACGGATCAATCAGCAGTGCAGATCTGTGAAGCTAGCCCTTCAGAGAACTGTGGTGAGTCCTAAGTGCGCTTTTGCACAGGCTGTTGCATCAGAATCTGGGAAATGATGTCAGGAAGTCTCAGTTAGTATGCTGACAATGTTCATGAAAGATCAGACTGATTATAGTAAGTCAGACCTCAGGTACACAACAGGATGAACATTGCACTGAGTTAGAGAGTGGCTGACAGAGAGAGAGAGTGGGAGCTCAGAGGGTGGTGATCAGAAGGTGTGGAAATAATTAGTGTAATGCAGCAAAAGTCAGTGCTAAGACCCACATTCTTCAATATAGTAATGTTAGTTTTGTCACTTACAGTAATAAGCTGAACATACTGTAAATAACACAGGACTGTAATCAATTTTCTAGATGACTAGAAAGACCTAAAAGAGGCCTGGTTGTCATTTACACCTTTAATTAATTAATTATTAACTAATTATGTGCCTTAAATATGTTTAGCCCTATTTTGAAAATAAATTGCTCTCAGAAAATATCTTCTCTATAAAAGCAAATAATTGTCCTGCCAAAAAACAAAATTTCCCCTTAGACTTCTCTGCAACTGGAATTCTGACTGGTAATACCTGCAATATCTCTGCATTTATTAAAATATTTATCAGAAAGCTTTGCCAAAGGACAGCAGACAGCTTCAAAGTGTGCAAGTAGCCAAGCTAAGTGTAGAACTGAGTTTTGAGAAACATCAGTTACCATCAGTGCAGGAGAGGGTCAGGAAACTGCAGCAGGTTATCGGTACCATATTGAGCTGATTAAAAAAACGCACTCCTTAGAAGAATAGAGGGTTATGGGACTTGGATAAAATAAATAAATGCATTTATTTATTTGTTTATTGCTATCCTTTGCTGACTGGGTTAACTCCATTATGCTATTGGCCTCTTTTCAGTGGAGACCCAAGCTAGTATTTATACCACTAGGGAAATTTGGCCAGGGTATCCCAGAACTTCCGCTACTCTTTTTAATAAATAATGAGAGAATCATACGACTGTATGAGAATACTGTAGGTTATAATATTAATTCCTACAAGATCAGCTACCTAAAGTTTGAATCTGAAGCTACAGAAACCCCTTGACAGAGAAGTGCACAGAGCCACTGGTCTAAACAAGGAGACCCTGGTAGATCTCAGCACGTGTTTTGGCAGTTATCAGATTACTGAGGCAGTCAAGTTAGACTTTCAGCTGCTGCAAAGACTGGAAAACTTTGTTCTGTAATAAAAGTTGTTTGGCTTTATTCAAAAGAAAGAGGTCATGGAGATGAAGAAAGTTTTTGGCAAAGTAAGGGAAGATCTATCTCAGATATAAAACACATTTTGAAATAGCTGGCTGTTTTACATTGTACTTATCAAGACAAAGATTTTATTTTCTTCAGACAACTGAGCAAATCTGCATTTCATTTTGCAAATAAGTCATAGGTAAAAATGCTGCTGCAGATTATGACAGAACTACAAACATGGATGTTACCTCATTAAAGCAATGTATTTGAAAGGAGAACTACTCTGTCAGTAGAATTAATGAGTCAAATTATTGTTATTAGTAATGAGCTTGTATATATTTACATAGCTGATAGTGCTGCTATAAATAATGCAGTATTGGATGTTATATGGATTAAAGAAGGTGTGACTGTAAATAATTGTCAAATTGGACCAAAGTTACCAGGCTCAGACCATGAAGTGTTAGCTGGGAGGTGACTAAACTACATTTAAGAAACAATCATACAGTGTAAACACCAAAAATGAAATTTTACTAAGCAGATTATGTAGCCATTAGAAGGGAACCATCTTTATGAAATTGATTAGAAGTTATGAGAGACAAGACTACTTCAGAGTGTTGGAACATTTTTTATAATCATTTGTATTCAGTAATTAACTCCTATGTGCCATATATGAGGACATTTAAACACTGTAAAAATGTAATGAATGGTTGACAATGAAATTGGATACACATAATAGGAGAAGAAAGAAATGATGTCTTAAGTATTGGAATGGTTTTAGCCAGGACAACAAAAATATGTATCAGGAAGTATGCAATGGTTTTAGGAAATTTGTAAGAAAAAAAAAAAAAAACTCTGAATATCTGTTGGCATACAATTCTGTAGAAAATAAAAAAGCTCTTTTCAGACATATAAGGAATTATAAAAAAAATATCCCCATAGTAATGTTAGCATCATAAAAAAGGATACTTGGATTACCAATAAAACTCAATTGGTTATCTATATTTTCAGAGAAATGTTCAGAATTATCAAAAAAAACAAAACGAAAGAAATGAGCAGCCAACTGCTCTGGCCTGTGCAGAACGCTCCACATCTATGATCGAATTAGCACACTGTTCCACTGTTTTGCATTGAACAGTGGTGGATCTGCTTTGCAATTTTTGTTTAGCTTGTATATCGTAATTACAGCCACTCGGCATTGAGGTATATGAGCCAATCAAGTAATTGCTCCTGAGGCAAAGGGAGCCAATCAGAAGGGGTAAAATGTGGCCAATCGTGTGCCGCTACTAGTTTTTGTGCCAGTGATCATCACAGGATTTATGGCGGGCAAGGAGGTCTTCACCTGCAAGGCATCCTGAATGGTGTTTCCTGAGCTGAGGAGGATTCATTTGAACATTCCTGCCAAGTCCATATATTATTCATGAAGCTGCTAACCAGTGTAGTTGTCTTCTACAATGTGCAGTCTTGCTGCATAAAAGTGCCAGTGAATTGCTTACATTTGCTTATAGATACTGCATATTAAAAACTATTGCAGACATCCTGAATACATATACCAGAATATGATGCAAAGATACTCATATGGCTTTCAGCTCTGAAGATTTATTTCCATGCATGCTGAGTGCCACCCTGTTTTAATGTATGGCATAGACTGGCATCACTATATAAACCAGGGACTTATACTGCTCAACTGTCTGGAAGTTTGCAGAATGTCCAGATTTTCGCAATACATTTTTGGTCTGTTCCTCATAAAATTTGTGTTTTTGTGACAACTAGTTGATGATTGCAGTTACTAAGTAATGATTGATTTTTGAGTTCAGACTTCATATTCTTCAGAAATGCTAATGCTAGCTCTGTCCCTTTTAATCCCTCCTAAAAGTGGTGGCTTTTGGATAAAAGATGTGAATTACACTTAACAAATGGCAAGAATTAGAATTATAAACACGTTATTTTAGAAAACGTGCATTAATTCATATTCTCTATTCTCTCAAAGTCTCATGTTAATAGTAATAATATTTTAAGTGTCCCTGATTATTTCTGGATTTGTCCCAGATTCGTTGAGAGCTAGGCTGGTGACTTTTGGAAATTATAAACACGTTATTTTAGAAAACGTGCATTAATTCATATTCTCTATTCTCTCAAAGTCTCATGTTAATAGTAATAATATTTTAAGTGTCCCTGATTATTTCTGGATTTGTCCCAGATTCGTTGAGAGCTAGGCTGGTGACTTTTGGAAATTATAAACACATTATTTTAGAAAACGTGCATTAATTCATATTCTCTATTCTCTCAAAGTCTCATGTTAATAGTAATAATATTTTAAGTGTCCCTGATTATTTCTGGATTTGTCCCAGATTCGTTGAGCGCTAGGCTGGTGACTTTTGGAGAAAAGGTGGGGCATGACATTTAATAAATAATGACGAGTTATAGACTTCTTTTATTTCAGAAAGTGTGTATTAATTCACATTCTCTTATTCTGTCAATGTCTCGAGTTAATTCTTGATTTGTCCTTGATTGGCTGAGTTACTTGGGGGAAGATGTAGAGGGGTTGACAAAGCAGGTGCTGAAGAGCATATTTTTTTTACTAGTTGCACATGAATACTGTTATATAACTATTTTTACTGAGTATATTGCATTTTCTAAAAGGATTCTGCTGATGTTGTTTTGTTTACTGGTGTGTGCCTATTACTGAACTTTACAAATGTAATGTATTCAGTAACTTAATACTTCCATCAGAAAGCCACTTGAACCAGGTGCCATGGAAATGGTGCGTTTTAATACAGTGCAAAAATAGGATGTTCTACATTTTGATGGTTTGTCACACATTGCTAGGGTCTCTGTTCCACACTGGCCTCTTAAGAGGTTGAGACCTATGTGACAGACAACATCAGTAATAATGAAGGAAGAGATCACTGTCCCAACATATCCGAGGAAATGGTAATCAGAGCTGTTAGGAACATTAAGTCTAATACTACAGCTGGGCCAGATGGCCTAAACGGGTTGTCCTTGAATACCACTAAAGACCAGGTGGCTGAATGCCCACATAGGCTGTTCCGAGGATTTGTTTGCCAGGTATGGATGTCTGCTTTGGTAGCACCACTATCTAAAAGGGGTAACATTAATGCAATTGGTAACTATTGCCACATTTAGTCTGACATGCAGTATTGGAAAATTATTCATGCTAGTAATTTATAAAATAATGATCTACTAACTAAAATCTGATCTGGATATTGTCTAGCATGGATTCTATGAGAAAAGTCCTGTGTGTCAAATCTAATAAATTTTTATCAAAATATTTGGAAAGCAAAAGAAAATACCATAACCTGCCAGATGTGGTGGGTGTCTTTTCCAGGTACACAATAACTCTGATTCAGGCTCTTACTGATTGATAATGTCACTAGTAACATATATGTTTAAAAATACAACATTGTATGCTTTTTATAGCACAAACTACACTTTGTAATAGCATTTGCTTCACTGGTAAGAAGTTTGTGGGTGTTCAGTGTGTGTGGCGGGGCTCACAATGCTATTAATCTGCTGGTTGCATACACTCAGTGAGTAACACTGTTACTAGAACTCCCTGGTCCAGCCTTGAGATTCATGTCCATTTTATGGCATTTTGCACATCACATGACTAATCTACATGGCCTGCAACCAGTAATGGTTTATGTTTCTGTTAACTAATGATATAATTATTTAGCAAAGGGTTATAAATGCTTCTTTTCCAAGCACTGTGGGCCTGCTCTCTTAACAGCTTTTCTCCACGTGCATCTGCTGTCTTTTACTTCTGGTAGTGTTCTCTTCCCTCCACAGCCCTACAAAATACAAGATGCGCTCCTCACTTACATTGTATACTTTATGACAAGGGGCTACAGATCTCCCATCTGCACTTGTGGCAGAGACTTGAGGATATATCTATTCCAAGCAAAGGTTGTACCACTTAGTGACAACTGAAGTCTTCCGTCTGGCTGCCCATCTTACTTGCAGTGATTGATGTCCTATGGTAACCAAATCTCTCTCTCTCTCTCTCTCTCTCTCTCTCTCTCTCTCTCTCTCTCTCTCCCTGCTTCTACTGGTGATATTTGCAGACTACAATCCCCTAACCCCTCACAATGTCCCATCTTGATATCCCAACTCTTTTCAATGTGCTATACATTATACATTTACTCTGCATAGTAACTACTGAAAAAGTAGTATACACTACTTGTTTCAAATGGTACTAGCTTTAACCCACTTTTTATAACATCCTTCAATCAAATGTCATTTTTCTGAGTGAAAATTTGACTGAAAGCTCATTTGTGTTAATATTACATTGTGTAGAATGTATTTTAGGAACCAGTGACTTTAAGGTTTGCATTAGATCTTTGCTGAGGTTACAACTGGGCATTTGATGTTTTGTTCATGACTAGGTTTAGGGATGGGTTAGTTTAAGGTTAGGTTTAGGTGTGGTTCTGGGGCTGGAATCAGCGTTAGTTTTGTGGTTAGCGATATGGTTTGTATTAGTGTTAGGTCTAAGGATGGGGTCAGGGACAGAGTCAGGGTTAAGGTTTAAGATTACTGTTAATGAAAAGGTAAAGATCAGGGTTAAGTTTAAGGCTAGATTTTTAAACTTAAGTTTTTAGAGCTGCTAGATTTTTTTTAATTGGCCATTTTCATTTAAACTTGTGTCTTCTGAAATTGTGTTGTTTGAATTTGAATCATACACTCCCCAGAAAACAAGAAAAAAGACAATTATGCATCATATAAGATTCTTTTCAAACACAAACATGAACATTGATGTCTAAGGTGAAATGATATACATATAATCTGAATGTTGCCACTAAATCATGCAATACTTTTACTGCAGAATATTAT
>NC_056747.1:187349427-187369427 GCF_019279795.1 Protopterus annectens | reverse complement strand
TGGGAAGAATCCAACAGTTGTTCAGCAGAAATCAGTTCAAGCTTCAGCTTTGGTGCAAGACATGACTTCCAGTAATCTAGAGGAAACAATATGTCAACTGTGTTCAGTGCTGACTAAAATAAATGAAACTCTGAAGGAATATCAGCTTAAACAACAAAAAGAAGAAAAAATAGAGGAAGTTTTAAGAAGACATTCAGATGGCCTGAAAAAAAGTCCAAAAATCGAAGGATGAAATGAAGAAAAGGCTGGCTAAGTATGAGACTGTTCTAGAAAAATGGCAGGATCAGAGCACAGAGCACCAGGCTAGTTACTCAGCATAATGCAGCTGAGGTTATCCAAGTGCAACTAGCTCTGTGCAAAACTGCAATCCAAATTGTAGCTTGCTACAGATCCCCCACCATGCCCCAGGATTCCCACTCCCACTTTTCTTGATGTACTGGAAAATATTAGGGTTCAACCAAACACGCTAATAATGGGCGATTTCAACTACCCCACCATTAACTAGGAAAACTACTCATGTACCAACTCCTTCGCTCAACGCTTTCTGGAATTCATAAACTCCAATGCCCTGGATCAACTTATCCACACCCCCACCAGGGGCAACAATATCCTAGACCCAGTCATTACCAATATGAGTGACCGGTGTTATACACCTGAAGTCAACGCCTCATTGGTCCGATCCGACCATAAGCTAATTACCCTAGATATCCACATCCTGCCTCCACCCCCCCACCCCCCACCCCATTAAGGAAACCATGGTAAAAATTTCTCCGAAGCCAACTTCATGTTTCTTAAGAGAGAAGTGGTGAACTTCATGACACCCATGCAGATGGACAATACAGTTACGACTACTGAATCCTACACAATTGCACTTTATAAGCACTTACATGAGTGCATGGATCGTACTATCCCAAACAGAACTAAGACACTATCCTCCAAAAAAAGGAAGCCAATCTGGTGGTCCCCTGCCATAAACAAACTGTACAACAGAAGGAAGAAACTCTTGCAAAAGAGAGTAAAATCCATTGAGTGGAGGAGCTCCCTGGTCAGCCTCAGTAAGAAGCTGTGATCCTTGATAAAATCCTCCAAAGCTAGTTACGAAAACAAAATCGCCACTGATTCTAAAGACAACCACAAAGCATTCTATAGCTATGTCAAGAATCTCAATGGCAACACTCCGATCTGCTCTGAGTTACAGCACAATGGCACTAAATATACAGACCTAACTGATATTGCCAGCATCCTGGCAGATAGGTTCAGTGCTAACTTTACCCCCCCCTCTCACCCCCTAAAGAGCCCATCTCTATACCAGAAGAATGCAAAGTTCCTGTAATCACGGCTGCACAGGTAAAAACTACACTCTCCAAAGCCAAGAACACAGCATCCATGGGACCAGACAACATCCCAGGCTGTGTTCTACATGAACTACAGAACGAACTGGCACCCCACCTAAGTACCATGTTCAATCATAGCCTCACCTCAGGCTTTGTGCCTGCTGAATGGCACACACCAATGGTTATTCCACTCCACAAGGGGGGAGCCACCACAGACCCTGGGAACTACCGCCCCATTAGCCTGACAAGCCTGGTCTGCAAGGCCATGAAACGTATCATCATGGAACTTATAAACAAAGACATTGGTAATCTCCAAACTCTGGATCCCACCCAGTTCAGGTTTGTAAAAGGCAGATCATGTCTCCTAAACCTTATAGACTTCTTTGAAGCAGTCACCAAAGCCGTAGACAAGGGTAATGTGGTTCACACTGCCTATCTAGATCTTGCTAAGGCTTTCAACACCACCCCCCACTCTGGAATTATAGATAAACTCACTAAACTAGGTATAAATCCCTATGTCACAAGATGGGTTGCCAACTGGCTCACTGACGGAACCCACACTGTGAAAGTAGCAGACTCCAAATCCGACTTCAGACCAGTGACAAGTGGAGTACCACAGGGTTCAGTCCTGGGTCCTCTCCTGTTTGGTATCTACTTCTCTGAAGTACAGGCTAACACAGAAGGTCTTTGGCTAACAAAGTTCGCAGATGACTGCAAACTAGGAGCCATAATGAAAACTCCTAACGATGTGGACATCCTACAAAAGGGCCTCACTGAGACAGATGCCTGGTGTCAAAGCCATGGCCTCAAGCTCAATGCCAAAAAGTGCATTGTCGTCCCCTTTGGTAAAAACTCTGTACCCATGAACTACAACATAGGCGGTAGTATACTTAACACCGAAAATGTGATAAGAGACCTTAGGACACAGGTGGACAGCAGTCTCTCCTTTGATAATCACATTGCCACAGTAGTCAGGAAATCCTTCTACGTGGCACACCTCATCACAAAAGGTTTCTCATCCAGAAAAAAAAGAGGTCATTGTTCCCCTTTACTCATCACTCATTAGACCCATTATAGAGTACAACGCCCCTTTTGTTATGTACCTTACAAGACATCTACAACAACTGGAAGGGCCGCAGAAATACCTCACAAAGAAGATTACTGGCCTCAAACAGATGCCCTACACAGACCGTCTCAAAAAACTCCAGCTTTACTCCATCGCATGTCGCCTACTCAGAGGTGATCTCTGCCTAACATACAAAGCTATGTCAAACCCAGAGTTGTTGGACATGCTCCACTTAAAGAAATCCCAATCCCTCTGAGCTACACTCTCTAGGGACCTAAACCTTGTCACCACAATAAACAGAACATGCTGGAGGGATAGATTCCTGTCCCAGAGACTTCCCATACTCTGGAATAAACTACCTATCTATATCAAACAAAGCTCCTCATTAGCACTCTTCAAGAAAAATCTTGATGATTGGATGGGAAATAGGAAATTCACCCCGGGGATCACCTCTGTGGCTCTGCTCGACAGTGGCACAGGAAAATAATTTTCTTGGGTGGCAAAAGTCATCTATCTTTTTGGCTGGGCTTGTATAGGCCCCAGGGCCGATAGCCTAGTACCTAACTATGAACCTATGAACCTATCAACCTTAGATTTTCTGCTGCATCAGAGAAACTAAAAGGTTCAGACTGTATTAATTTTATGAAAACACAAATAAGCGACTAGACTGGTATTACACAGCAGAAGTCATTAACTGAAAGTGCACATTGTGTGTCTGCTCCAAACCTGGCCATGAGAAATAGCCCAGACTTTTAATAGTAAAGATGCAATCCCTTCAGCAGAAAGCATTGATATTGACAAAACAGTGGCAGAAGGACAAAGTACTAAAAGTGGTAGACGTAGAGTGTTTGTGGAAGATGATTACTCACTGTACACCAGGCAGAACAGGATTAAATTTATATCACTAATAGGGAATGTGGAGAAGCAAGTGTAAGATTCAAGTTGCTGTATCTGGATGCAGAACATGCTAAGGAGGAAATACAATAGTTTGTTCAACAAAAAGTGAGTTATCAAACAGAAGAGCAAAGGACAAACACAGGCCAAAACCATGAATCTTAGCATGGATAACCTTCATTATAAGTTAATCCAAGTCTCTAAATGAGTATGGCTGTCAGTCTGGGACAATTGTTCCTATAAGGAAGGTTAAACTTCAGCATTTGAAGATGTCCATAGTTTTGTGTGTTACTATTAAGTTACTTTTAAGTTACTAGGTTTTGGGGATGTTCTAGCAGTATTTTTTTAGGGTTTTCATTAAAACAAAAAGTTTTGTAAGAAGTGACATAGGTTCAAATGTATATGACAAGAAACAACTGTACAAAAGATCAATCTACCAAACAATAGTGTTTTTTTATAACTCTAGAGCACCAAAACTTTTAGCAGAATGTCTTAGGCAACAGAAAGTACTGTGGTGGTGGTGCTGAAGTAGCGTTGGCACCTCACAGTTAGACGTTGCACGTTCGATTCTCAGTTAGAGCGTCTTCTGTGTGTCGACAAGCGTGAATGGGCATTCCTTCGTTGAAGATTGTGCGTTAGGCCCGGCAAGCCAGCATGTAAAAATCTACTGCCAAATCATTAGCAGACCGGAGTTCTGCTGTGACGACCCCTAACTGGGAAAAGCCGAAAGAAGACTTAGGCAACAGAAAGTAGAAAGGATTTTAGCCAAGCTTAGGGAGCCCATAACAAGGATAATAACCAAAGATCCTATAGCGGTATTAGAAATATTTTGAAAATTTTATAAAAAATCTGAAGTATGGAAATCAAGAAAAAGTACAGATGGAAATGTTTATGGAAATATTAAATATGCCAAGGTTCAAGGCTGAATTACTAACAGGATAGGAAGAGATGAGATAAAAATGGAGATGTATAAACAATCTGCAGGAAAGTCCCTAGGAATTAATGGTATTCCTGTGGAAGTTTGGAAGCTAGGAGGGAAGAAAGTGATAAAGATCTGGAAGGATTAACAGTATTTTAAAAGGAGGATAAGCACCAACATCCTGGAGGAAAGAAATGGTGGCTGTAATACATAAAGATGGTAAAGACCTATCAGATCCAGCTTCATACAGGCCCATTCCAATACTAAACCATGATTATAATGGCAAAGGTGATGCCAAAATTGATAGATATAGATCAATGTGGTTTTGTGGAGAGGAGGCAAAACTTTGACAACATTAACAGAACAATGATCTAAAGGGAAGCAAAAAATACCACTGTTGTTGGTGGGTCTTGATGAAGAGAAAGTGTTTTTTTTTTTTTTATGAGTATTGCAATGGAAGCATTTGCATTCCCTGATAAAATTATAAGGTTGATCAGGAGGATGCATGAGGGATCAGAGTTGACATTTTAAGAGGGGAGGGGGGTTCCTCACTAATAAGTTCTGTTTGAGCAGAGGAACCAGTCAAGGGTATCCTCTTTCCTGTTTGTTATTTGAGTTATATTTAGAACCATTGGCAAAGAAAACAAGGGACTCAGAAATTCAAGGATATAATTGGCATGGTAGTCAAGAAAGGTTGGCTTTATTTGCAGGTGATATTATTTTATACCTGATAAAACCAGAAAAACACATGCACTGTTCACCAACACCCATATTTATGGGAACATGATAAAAATGAAGTACTTGGGAGTATGGCTTAAAATGATTCTGTTATGGCAGCCAGGGATATGTAAGAGGAGACTATACTAAAGATAATGCAAAAACTGAGAAACTGGAAGCTCTGTTTATTTATATGGATAGCAAGATACAAGCAGTGAAATGTTTTTAGTCCATTTAGTGTTATACACAGGTCAGGTATATTTTTATCAACCAGAGGAGAAGTTATGGATGGCAATTATTAAAGAGTTGGAAGATTTTATCTGGGAGGGGAAGAGGGAAAGAGTCAAATGAGATAAGCTGATCCTTCCAATAGAACAAGGTGGTTTGGAATTATCTAATTTGAGTGGTTATTTCAGAGCTACAGTTAAGGCTCCTATACATATCACAAGCAGAAAAAAGAAGTTATGTTCTTACCATAACGTTCCATGTGAAATGTTCATCTCACCTTTGTTCTTACACACGGGGTTCAGAGCCGATCCTCGGCTCCAAGTCAGCCGCATCACAAGCTTTACATCTCAGAGAAGCTCGAGACCAGAGTATATCCCATGATCCTCCCTGCTACTCCTCAGATCTAGTTTGCAAGAAACCAGACCGCCGGTCATCAACTGCTCTAAGACACTCACACTCACACCTGTAACCATATACACCATAAACTAATAGCATAATGCCATATGGTGGTGTACCATATCCGCTGGAGGACACAAATTAATTAACCCCAGAAGAGGGAAGGGACCCCAACCAGACTCTAGTCTTACCAGTTCTTCCAGAACGTGGTGGGGGAAGGAGGGAGGGAATGTAAGAACAAAGGTGAGATGAACACTTCACATGGAACGTTACGGTAAGAACGTAACTTCTTTATGTGAAAGTGTTCAATCTCGCCGTTTGTTCTTACACATGGGTAGTGTCCCTAGCTCTGTTACCCTGGGTGACTCATGGAAGAACGTTCCTGAGCACAGTGGAACCAAAGGATGCCCTGTCCTTAGAGACCCTGTCCACCTTGTAATGAGTGATAAACGTATGAGGTGTTGCCCACGTTGCTGCTGCACAAATCGTATCCAATGGTAAGCGAGCCACATGAGCTAAGGAAGGGGAAACGGCCCTAGTAGAATGAGCCTTGGGCTTGAAAGGCAGTGGTTGATTCGAAACAGAATATACAAAGCCTATACAATTGGAAAGCCATTTAGATAAGGTACACTTGGTGACTGCCATGCTCTTTCTGTTGTCTGCAAATGAAACAAACAGTTGATCCGATTTTCTGTGATTTTTAGTCCTGTCCAGATAAAATCTCAACACAACAACTGTAACAAGTACAAAGAACCGCCAACTGAGAAAGTAGTAAAGATGTAGATCCTCAGATATCAAGCTCGTACACGGGATGATAAAAAAAGTTTAATCCACAACACGAGAGTACATACAGGTTTAGCGCTTTCAACTGGACAATCCAGTCTTCATCAGAACAGTGTATTCAAACATCTTTTAAGTTTATATAGTCTCCTAACTAGTTCACTTTGAAAAAGACCACCAAAATCATTAAAGCTATACTAACCAATTTCATTTCAACACGTACATCTCCTAACCATGTATATTAAATCATAATCTATAAGTAAAGTACAAATTAAAAATAAATGTTCTTATTACCAGAAGTTGTAACTCTAATGAAAACCTATGTAAACTAAGTTATATTATAATAATTTGTATTGTAAAAGATGATTTACATATATCTAATCCAGTATTAATTCACATAAATCATTTATACTAATGATGTAAAAAAGTAAATTAATCCAATTAATCCTGTAAAGTGTACAGAACTATCTAAAACATACGATGTGGATTATACAATAAGCAATATATACAAAAAGCAAGTGATATCTAAAATTATATCACAAGGATATAAATGTATTCTAATAGAGAATATATTCTAAATTAAGTATTGAAAAAGAAATATTCCATATAATAATACAATACCATAAAAAACATGCATAAATACATAGCAATAATTCCTTATGTTTGTAAAAATATCTCTAGCAATTTCATGTATATTATGTTTACTTATACTATTATATTAGTTAAGAAAGAGCTAAAAACGGTTTGATGCTGACAAAATCATTAAGGCCTGGCACTCTAGTGGCATCAGTAAATATCTGCCACCTACTTTCGTGTGATGCTAATATCATTTTCCAATTTCCTCCATATGGTATACACTTCACTTGGTCAATAATGGCAAATTGAAAACCATGCTCTTCCCCTCTATCTAATATATGTCTGTAAAGGGCATTTTTAGTATCACATTTTTGTATTCTATACATGTGTTCATATGTTCGTTTTTTTAGTTGTCGTTCAGTTTTGCCAGTATAGTAGGCCGTACAGCACGTGCATGTTGCCAAGTACACCACCTGTTTGGTATTGCAACTGCCTGTCATAAACCTAATATTGGTGTGGTTAATATTATCTAATTGTATGTTCTTAGCCTCATTAATATATTTACACTGGTTGCATCTGCCGCATTTTTTGGTGCCTTTATATCTATCAATTCCTTCAGTGGTGTTACTAGCTCTCTCTAGCATTCTTTTTAAATTGGGAGCTGTCTTGTATACACATTTGGGGGTGGTTCCTACATATGCCCCTAAATTTTGTGTAGTGATGATATCCCAATGTCTAAGCAAAATGTCCCTAATGGCATTAGTATGGGGTGTGTATGTCAATACGCACATTCGTCCATACTGTTCATTACAATAATGATTGTCGTTGTTAACATCCTTGTCCATACACACAGCATTGGCATCATAATTACCTAATAATGGCATGTACTTCTTCCCCCATTCACTTTGTACATATTGAGATGTATCATTTATCATGTTTACTGGATATCCACAATTGAGAAATAAATTTTTTAAAAATTCCAGTTCTACCTTCATAAATGCCTCCGTAGAGGACATCCTAGCTGCTCTAATGCATTGTCCCTTCACCACATTCTTAAAAACATGTGGTGGATGATTACTGGTATAGTGTATGTAATCATTAGAGAAGGTAGGTTTCCTGTATACCTTAGAAATAAAGCCTGTATCATCGTGTCCCACTAATATATCTAAGTAAGGTAGTTCTTCATAACTAAAATTATAGGTGAATTTCAAAAATTCCGTGGTTCCATTAATAAAATCCATAAATTGCTGTATTCTATCCGTAGATGCCTTCCATAAAATAAAGATATCATCCAAATACCTGGCATAAAATGTAATATCAGAATAGTATTCACTTTTAAAAAGGAACTCAGACTCCCATTCCAACATCACTAAATTAGCGAATATGGGAGCACATGAAGCTCCCATAGCAACACCTTTAGTTTGTCTGAAGTACTCTCCTTGAAAAGTTATGTAGTTATGAAACAGTATTAATGCCATCATATCACATATTAGACATATTTTATCCCAGTTATATCCTGAATGCTTTCTGAGACTATTGGCAAAAAATTCCAGGCCTATGTCCTTCGGGATACTGGAAAATAGATCCACGACGTCAATAGTAAGAAAAATTGTGTTAGAATTCCATTTATCCTTGGTAAGTTTACCCAAAAAATTCCAGGAGTCTTTCATGATGTGTGGAATATCCTTATAGATGTGTTTAAGCCATCTATCTATTAATCTGCCTATATTAAAAGTTTTAGACTTAGATCCGGACACAATAGGTCTGAAAGGTGTATGAGGTTGCTGCCTTGAGAGCTGACGTTTCAGCTCTACAACAAGAACTACACAGACTATTAAGTCTAGTTTCCAATCTTATTTCTAAAATTGATGAGCAGTTAGAACATCGTAAATCTATGCCCGTGTGCACAGCGGGTGAGGTTACTGACGCTTTTCCACTAGCGTCTAATAACATAGAAGAGCTACCCTTACCGGAAGTACACCAAACGCCAGATCACGGCTTTCCAGCAGTGCTGCAGGGAACGAAGGACGCAGCTTATGCCCATAATACTGTGAGTGACCTCCCCAAAGAACAACGAGATGAACTTCAGGATTGTTTTGGATCTACTACACAAGGGGAAGAACATTTTTTGTTTAATGATCAGTTGTGCACATCGCCAGCACAGGATTTCACGTTTGACTTTAGTTTCAATAAGGTGCGCCAAGATGCAGATAGGACAGGCGCATGCCCTAAGGGAAAGCTACCCATGAAAAAATATGGGAACAACAAACACAAGCCTTGTACAGGCACAAAAGGTACTGTAATATACAATGTTTCTAGTCCAAATAAGGGACATAAGACTGTCACACGATGTGAAGGAACTGACTATGAATATAGTGTTGCACATAATCAAGTTTTTAAAAAAACTGTTACTGAAAATGATTTAATGGAACTTTTTTTAAATGAGAACCATGATGCATATAATTTCTCTGTTAAAAGTTATAATGAGAATCCTAAGAATAAGGAATGTGCCTATAATTCTTTAAAGGACTTGATTTATGACTTTGGTAGGAAACTTGTATCATACAAAAATACTAAAATTGACAGTAGTTATTTATCTACTTGTTTAAAACTAAACATAGTACCGAAAGGCCTTAGATTTTTCAAATTACCTTTAGGTGTTGTGTATAAGGATGATACTGTCAAAGAATTTAATGGTATGTTTGATAATTTTGGCTTTACTTACATAAAATTATTAATTAAACATCAAGATGAGAAACTGTTATTATTAGCTAATGAAATAGAATGTATGAATGATACCATTATTAGACATACCGAGTTTGAATTATGGAAAGATCTTTTTAAAAAACAATTCTCTATAGCTGACAATAAGGCACAGAATATTTTTGAGAGAAAGAGTAGAAGAATTTTGAGGGACATGGATATGTATAAGTGTAATAGGGCATATATATGGCCATCCGATAAAGGTGTTGGATATCAACGGACCCATCAAGGGAACAGAAAACAATCTAAAAGCCTGACCAGGGAGGAAAATTTTCAGGGGGGCAGATTCTTTCCAGCAAGGAATCTAAACAGACAGTGGAATACATACAGAAGCTAAATAAGGACCCCCACACTAGATACAGCGTATTATCATTCAGTGACAAACATGATTTGGAGAATAATACATTTGGAGCCTTTGAAGGAAGATCACGTTGATATTAATATGAACATCACTGAAACATCTCATTCACTTGGTGTAAATGACATCAAGAACAAGAGCATAATGACTAGTTATGAAGGCTTTAATGTATTTAATTACACTGATGTGGAGGTAGATGAAGATTTAGTTAAGGTGATGAGTAAAGGTATGAAATTATACCCACTCCAAGGATGGATTTAGTTGATAACATCAAGCAAATAAAATTATATTGCCGCAAACTCAGTCTTGCCATTCAGTTCCACAATAGTGAAAATCATGAACAGAAATTTAGTGGCTTAGCAGGTACAGACCTTAGAAAGAAAAGTACATATATTCCTACATCTAATCCGCAAATCAACAACTTTGAGAAGTTGGTATGTAAAGATATCTATTGGCTACATAAAAAACAGAGATTCAATAATAAGAATTGGTTAACAATTAAGGATAATCTCTCCAATAATGAAAGGGAATGTTTGAATCAAGTTATGTGTAATAAAGATGTGCGGATCATGAAGCCTGATAAGGGGGGAGGGGTAGTCATTTACTACACTAATGAATACAATTCTAGCATCTACAACCTCCTCCATGGATCAGGAAACTATGAAAGTGTCTCTAGTAATCAAATTAATATAGGACACAAGAGGATTGATCTTACCATAGAAGAATATCTTATTGACAACAGGATATCCAATGACACCTACATGTATTTGAAAATAGATTATCCTGTTTTAGCTAAAATTGTAGGAATTCCTAAGATACACAAATCGATCGACAATCCACCTTTCAGACCTATTGTGTCCGGATCTAAGTCTAAAACTTTTAATATAGGCAGATTAATAGATAGATGGCTTAAACACATCTATAAGGATATTCCACACATCATGAAAGACTCCTGGAATTTTTTGGGTAAACTTACCAAGGATAAATGGAATTCTAACACAATTTTTCTTACTATTGACGTCGTGGATCTATTTTCCAGTATCCCGAAGGACATAGGCCTGGAATTTTTTGCCAATAGTCTCAGAAAGCATTCAGGATATAACTGGGATAAAATATGTCTAATATGTGATATGATGGCATTAGTACTGGATCATAACTACATAATTTTTCAAGGAGAGTACTTCAGACAAACTAAAGGTGTTGCTATGGGAGCTTCATGTGCTCCCATATTCGCTAATTTAGTGATGTTGGAATGGGAGTCTGAGTTCCTTTTTAAAAGTGAATACTATTCTGATATTACGTTTTATGCTAGGTATTTGGATGATATCTTTATTTTATGGAAGGCATCTACGGATAGAATACAGCAATTTATGGATTTTATTAATGGAACCACGGAATTTTTGAAATTCACCTATAATTTTAGTTATGAAGAACTACCTTACTTAGATATATTAGTGGGACACGATGATACAGGCTTTATTTCTAAGGTATACAGGAAACCTACCTTCTCTAATGATTACATACACTATACCAGTAATCATCCACCACATGTTTTTAAGAATGTGGTGAAGGGACAATGCATTAGAGCAGCTAGGATGTCCTCTATGGAGGCATTTATGAAGGTAGAACTGGAATTTTTAAAAAATGTATTTCTCAATCGTGGATATCCAGTAAACATGATAAATGATACATCTCAATATGTACAAAGTGAATGGGGGAAGAAGTACATACCATTATTAGGTAATTATGATGCCAATGCTGTGTGTATGGACAAGGATGTTAACGACAATCATTATTGTAATGAACAGTATGGACGAATGTGCGTATTGACATACACACCCCATACTAATGCCATTAGGGACATTTTGCTTAGACATTGGGATATCATCACTACACAAAATTTAGGGGAATATGTAGGAACCACCCCCAAATGTGTATACAAGACAGCTCCCAATTTAAAAAGAATGCTAGAGAGAGCTAGTAACACCACTGAAGGAATTGATAGATATAAAGGCACCAAAAAATGCGGCAGATGCAACCAGTGTAAATATATTAATGAGGCTAAGAACATACAATTAGACCACACCAATATTAGGTTTATGACAGGCAGTTGCAATACCAAACAGGTGGTGTACTTGGCAACATGCACGTGCTGTACGGCCTACTATATTGGCAAAACTGAACGACAACTAAAAAAACGAATATATGAACACATGTATAGAATACAAAAATGTGATACTAAAAATGCCCTTTACAGACATATATTAGATAGAGGGGAAGAACATGGTTTTCAATTTGCCATTATTGACCAAGTGAAGTGTATACCATATGGAGGAAATTGGAAAATGATATTAGCATCACACGAAAGTAGGTGGCAGATATTTACTGACGCCACTAGAGTGCCAGGCCTTAATGATTTTGTCAGCATCAAACCGTTTTTAGCTCTTTCTTAACTAATATAATAGTATAAGTAAACATAATATACATGAAATTGCTAGAGATATTTTTACAAACATAAGGAATTATTGCTATGTATTTATGCATGTTTTTTTATGGTATTGTATTATTATATGGAATATTTCTTTTTCAATACTTAATTTAGAATATATTCACTATTAGAATACATTTATATCCTTGTGATATAATTTTAGATATCACTTGCTTTTTGTATATATTGCTTATTGTATAATCCACATTGTATGTTTTAGATAGTTCTGTACACTTTACAGGATTAATTGGATTAATTTACTTTTTTACATCATTAGTATAAATGATTTATGTGAATTAATACTGGATTAGATATATGTAAATCATCTTTTACAATACAAATTATTATAATATAACTTAGTTTACATAGGTTTTCATTAGAGTTACAACTTCTGGTAATAGGAACATTTATTTTTAATTTGTACTTTACTTATAGATTATGATTTAATACACATGGTTAGGAGATGTACGTGTTGAAATGAAATTGGTTAGTATAGCTTTAATGATTTTGGTGGTCTTTTTCAAAGTGAACTAGTTAGGAGACTATATAAACTTGAAAGATGTTTGAATACACTGTTCTGATGAAGACTGGATTGTCCAGTTAAAAGCGCTAAACCTGTATGACTCTCGTGTTGTGGATTAAACTTTTTTTATCATCCCGTGTACGAGCTTGATATCTGAGGATCTACATCTTTACTACTTTCTCAGATAAAATCTCAGTTGCCTATGTACATCCAGTTTGTGCAGCATATATTCCAATTTGTTTGAATGAATCTTGAAGAACGTGGGAAGTTCTATGGATTGGTTAATGTTCAACATAGAACAAACTTTGGGGAGGAATGACGGGTTCATGCACAAGGACACTCTGTCCGAGTGGAAGATCAAGTATGGTGGCCTAACTGATAATGCTTGTAACTCCAATATTCTTCGAGCTGAAGTGACAGCAACAAGAAATAGAGTCTTCCAGGACAAGAACTTCAGGAAACAGGATGAGGCTGGTTCGAAGGGTGGTAACATCAGTTGCGATAGCAACAAGTTCAAATTCCATGGGGAAATTGGCTCCCGAATGGGTGGACGAAGGTGGAAAGTTCCTCTCATAAAAGCCTTGCAAAGCCTGTGAGACATAATAGAAGAGCCCCCTTCACCAACATGGAAGTTAGATATGACTGCCAACTTCACTCTTATAGTGGAAGTAGAGGCCCCTTCAGGAAAGAGTAAGGATAAGAACTCCAAAACCTTATGAAGCGGGGCTACCAAGGGATCTATACGTTGACCTGACGCCCAACATATAAAACGTTTCCATTTGCTCCTGTAAAGTTTTCTGGTGGAGGCTTTATGAGAGGCAACCAGAATGTGCTGTACTTCAGGAGAGAAGAGATCCGACCTGGCTAAGCAGGGAAGCAGAGCAGCCAAGCTGTCAGTTTGAGGGATTGAAGGGATGGGTGAGGAACTCCCGACGAGTGAGTCAATAGATCTGGCACTGGGTCCACCATCCAAGGTTCCTCCATCTGATGGGCTCAAAGAAAGGGGAACCATATCTGCCGAGGCCAATATGGCGCTATGAGGATTATAGTCCTTTCCAGGTCTCTGGCTTTCTGAAGAAATTTGGGTATCAACGGGGCAGGAGGAAATGCATATAGGAGACCCGGGGGCTAATCGTGCACTAGTGTATCCCTGGGGACACCGCACAGAGGGGGAAGTAGGGCAAAGTAGCTTCTGCATTTGGCATTCAATGGGGATGCAAATAGATTGCAGCAAGGCTGGCCCCATTTGCAGAAAATCATTTCCGCCACTTGCGATTTGAGGGACCACTTGTGGGGCAACAGGATGGCTCTGCTCAACCTGTCCGCAATGACGTTGGATGACCCCGGGATGTGCGTTGCCACTAGAAAGTGACCCGTGGACTCCGCCCTCTGCCAAATTCTCAGGGCCTCTCTGCATAATGGGTAAGACCTGGTTCCCCCTTGCTTGTTTATGTACCAGACCACCGACATGTTGTCCGTCTGAACTGCTATCATTCCCAGAGGTAAGGATGCGTGGAAGTGTTGCAATGCTAGAAACACCGCTCTCAACTCCAGGACATTGATGTGCAGGTTGTACTCCAGTTTGGACCATTCCCCTTGGACTGTTCTTCCCTGAAAGATCCCCCCCACCCTATCAGGGAAGCATCCGTGGTTATTGTAACTGTAGGACTGGGTAGGACAAATGGGCGACCCATTGTGAGATCCTGACTGTTCACCCACCATAGCAGATCTCGTTTGCAAGAGTTCGTTATTAGTATTTTGTGTGATAAGGGTAGTTGTTGGAATGACCATTGCACGAAAAGCAGCCATTGGAGAACCCTCATGTGCATTGTGCCCATAGGGACTGCAATTAGAGAAGCCACCATCATGCCTAGAACCTTTAACACTAGTATGGCCGGAGCTTTTCTGTTCTGAAGAAGAAGGGTAACTTGTTCCCTGAGGGCTGACGTTCTTACTGGAGGAAGCTTTATCAGAGTTAACTTTGTATCTAAATCTGCCCCGATGAACAAGATATGCTGTGAGGGAGATAAGGCAGATTTTTCGAAATTGATTGAGATTCCTAAATGGGAACAAAGGTAGACTGTGTAGTCCCTGGCCTGTACAAAACTATGCTCGGTAGTGGTGGTAAGAAGCCAGTCGTCTAGATATGGAAACACTCGGAATCCTAGCTGTCTCAAGTGAGATGCCACTACTGCCATGCATTTGGTGAACACCCTGGGGGCTGAGGTGAGACCAAAGGGCAGCTCGAAACTGAAAATGACTGGCTCCCAGCCAGAAGCGCAGGTAATCTCTGGACGGCCTGGCCATTTTGATGTTGTAGTACGCGTCCTTGAGATCTATAGAGCACATCCAGTTGACCTTCTGTAAGAAGGGAAGGATCGACTGTAGCGTGACCATCCAGAACTTTTCCTTCCTTACAAAGGTGTTGAGTTTGCTGAGATCCAAAATCAGTCTCCAGTCCCCTGTCTTTTTTGGAACTAAAAAGAACCTTGAGTAAGTTCCAGATCCTCTTTGGTCTGCCAGGACTGGCTAGATGACTCTTTTTTTCGAGCAGCTTTGAAATTTCTACTGCTGCTGGATTTTGCAGATGGGGTGGCACATCTGGAAATCTCTTTTGTTGAGGTGGGGTTGACATAAAGGGAATTTTGTATCCTCTGGTTACTATGCTTTTTACCCAAGAATCCGAGGTAAGATTTAGCCAGGCCTGTGGGTATAAAGCCAAGCGACCCCTGACTGCCTCCAGAGCAGGACAGTCGGGCCTCCATTTAGGAGGGTTGGAAAGGCTTCCCAGGGACGGTATCCCTGTTGCCCTGATTTTGCAGACCCCCCTCTGCCGCCATGGCGGCGTCTTCCATTTCTTCCCCCCCTCTGCCTCTGGAGGGGGCATCACCCTGTGCGGCTTGGAAAGATCACCGAGTCTTACGGAACCACATCTTTCCGCCCCTTTGAACTCTGGGGTACGGTCTAGTCAGAGTGGAAAAATGGACCCCAACAGCAGACAGGGTCTTCCCCTCT
Source organism: Protopterus annectens (assembly GCF_019279795.1). Taxonomy (NCBI): domain Eukaryota; kingdom Metazoa; phylum Chordata; order Ceratodontiformes; family Protopteridae; genus Protopterus; species Protopterus annectens. The sequence goes on along the minus strand of NC_056747.1, from coordinate 187,353,370 downwards.
TGCTCACACTGAGTTAGAGTCTCCTTTACTTTGGGCCCAAAGAGAGTGGCACCATCAAAGGGGGCATTGGCAAAGGAAGACTTGAAGGCTTCCGTGAAGGAGCACAGCCACATCCAGGATTGTCTACGGAGAGCAATCGCTGAAGCTGCAGCTCTACTCGATCCTTCAGCAGCATATGAGATGAGCCTCATGGATGAATTTGCTATTGAAGTAAGGGTGTTAAGTTGTACTGTCACCTTATCTGAGACAGCAGCATCTGTGTTACCCTGGAGGGTATCTCCCAGTTCCTTAATGAGATCCCTCTGAAGTCATGTAAAATGTGTCAAATAGTTTAGCGAACACATGGAAAAAGTCGCTGAACTGAAAACGTGCTTCCCATATCTGTCCATCATCCTAGAATCCTTATTAGGAGGATGAACAGAAGAAGATGACTCAGACATTTCCTTTTTCATGGCTGCTGCTGCCACCATAGCATCAACCGGGACTCCCTTAGTAAGAAAAGCCTTATCTTGGGGGGCAGTGATAAACTTGTTTGACTTACGAGGTACCGGTTCCACTGTGTCTGGCATCTCCCATGCCCTTCGAGCAATTAAGTCCATCAACTCGTCGAAGGGTGGAGTCACCCAGGAGGTAGAAGGTTGAGCCCCAAAAGCCTTCAGCAACACTGACTCATCCTCAGTGGGGGCCAGGGACTGCCAATCACCACTCTGTCTCAAGATCTCCAGGATGTCTGAAAATGATACATCCTCAGAGAGGGACTGTGGGGACCACTCTGCCTCATCCAAGTCAGTGTCAGACATTAGAGATTCCTGTGGAGAATCAATGTGCCTCCTCTTGCACAATCTTTTCCTTGGAGCTTCATCAGAGGGGGCTTCTGGTGAAGCCTCCGAGGAACAGGGAGCCCCTTCCAGGGCTGGCTGAGGCAATGGGATTCTACACTTGGAGTGGATCGCAGGAGCAGAAACAGAAAGCGGCCCTTTAGGGGAAGGAGAAGACGGTTCCGAAGAAGTAGTTGTCTGTTCAGACAATACCTTCCTCATAAGATCGAAAACCCCCGAGCCCCAGGCTGAGGACTCCTCCGGTTCCAAAGAACGTGGACACCTCCCCAACACCGGAACTGCGGGCTCCGACCCCGAGGATGGAGCCGACCCTATCTGTGCCGAGGCCCCGAGAGGGAGAGTCGGAACCGAAAGGTCGGTACGACTCTCGGTCCCGGAACCAAGGAGAGATCTTCGGCTCCGCGACTCCCCGACGGGCTCCGAAGGAGTCGAAGTCAATGGTGCCGATCGCACAATGGACGGTTTCGGCACCGAGGGCTCCACTAACATCAGTTTATCTTCTCTCGGCTCCGAAGACTTGATGGGTCTCGAAGGAGGATCCGTTGGAGATATGGGGAGGCCTTCCAGTTTCGACACCAATTGGGACGAAACTGCAATTAGCTTGGACAGAGCCATGTTCTACATTAGTTTCTGCACGACACAATCCACGTCGGTATCCGATAATGGTTTGGAAGATCTGGTCGAAGGGGCCGAAGACGGCACCGAACGAAGAATCGACGGTGGAGGCAGCTCCGACACCGGGTCCAAGACCTGGGGCTCGATCAAAGATAACCGTTCGATGCTCGGCCCCGAGGTCTGTGGGACCGGCGAATGAATCTTGGAAGAGGTGCTCGGAGCCAATGACATGGGCTCCAACACCCTTGACGTCTTCGACCCCTTTGAAGACTTAGAAGCCTGGTCGGACTTCTCCAAGGCCTCCTGGAAGTCCGGTTTAAGTAAGCCCCTGTCAATCAGCTTCCTGCACCTCTCTGTCATGACCCTCCCACTAAAGGAATGACAGATGGAGCAGTCCTGCAAGTGGAGAGGGCCAAGGCAGTAAACACAGGAAGCATAATTGTCAGTGATGGACATTTTTTGCCCACACTGACATCTTTTAAATCTGGATTTGGCCTTCTCTGACATAGCAAGCACAAATCCCAAATAGTAATAGAGAACAGTCACCAACACTAATAAAATACACAAAGAAGGTTAGATTTGAATTGAAAGGTTGTTAGCAACAAGGTAATAATAGAAGTAATATGAACAGTAACCTATATACACTATCCAGTAATTATAGAAGAAACACACACACTGTCAGAGCGCTGACAGGCACAAGTAGGCCGCAGCCCAACAAAAAACTACCTCTATATATATATATATATATATATATATATATATATATATATATATCTCAAGATATACCGAAACTAACTAGAAACAACCACACACTCTATACACTATCCTATCTGATAAATTCTGACAGAAAAAAACTCTTATCTGAGTGTTGTAATTAAATTTTTTCTCTGACTCGAGCTCTCCTCGACCGATCTGTTGCAGCGGCAAACTAGATCTGAGGAGTAGCAGGGAGGATCATGGGATATACTCTGGTCTCGAGCTTCTCTGAGATGTAGAGCTTGTGATGCGGCCAACTCGGAGCCAAGGATCGGCTCCGAACCCTGTGTGTAAGAACAAACGGCGAGATTGAACACTTTCACATGCTATTATTAAACATGGAAAGGGAGGATGAAATGGGAAGAAGCTCAAGAAACAAGGAGAGACTGGGATTTTGGATGCAGATCCTTAAGGAAAATAATAATAACCATAAAGAATATTATATTCATAAAATAGCAGAAAGTATTCCAAGAACTAAGTTAACACAGGAATGGAGAAAGGAGATTCTGCCGATAGGGATGACTGCAATTAGGGTTACAGAGAATACAAAGCTGGGGGCAGGAATCTACTGCATAAAAGTGGCAAAGGAAGCAAGGTATTGAGAGGAAATAATTAGCAGGGAAAGGTAATAGAATGGGAATAGGCCAATAACTCATTTGGATTGTTGGCAAGAGATTGCCTTCCCTGTAAAGGATTGATATCAGAGTATAGGCTAAGAGAAAGAAATAGTGTGATCCTAAACAAAAGACCAACACTGGTTAAGTTTTTAGTAGAGTCTAGAACAGAAGCTGCTGTTAAAAACAAATAATTAGTAGGGCATATAAAATATTGCATTGTAATTATAGGAATCAATCAGTAGATTAGAAAGGCTTGGGAAGAGAGATTGGATAAGCAATTCACAAAGAAACAATGGGGGATATATGTATGGCTCCCAAATATTCAAAAATCAAGATTTAGGATCTTTGCTTGGAAGCGTTTGCATAATATTTTTATACTTCTAGCAGACACCAAATAAGCTTTTCTCAAGTAGATTGCAAATGCTGGAGGTGTGATATGGAAGAAACAGGTCATCGGTAGCATATTTTTGAGAGTGTAATGAATGGAAGACTTTAAAAATTCCCTGCAGACTACTGTAACAGTAATACTGGGTGAACAGATTGGTGCACTTAAGGAAATTTTATTTTGTACTATAATACAAAATTGAATTGCCTTGACATAGTAAGGCCTTGTTGAGTTAAATTTTAGTGGCTGCCAAAAAAGCAATTACTGGAAAATGGAAATTAAAGTCTAAACCAACTGTATTAGAAGTAGTAACTATAGTAAAAGAAATAACACAACTGGAAGTGGGATCTTTGGAAAATTGCATATAAAAATGTGAATTGTGGGAACAATACATGCAAAATAATGTTTTGGAGGAGAAATGGGGTTTAAGGGAATGCAAGAACTGAATGAGCTTTGTAATGTTTGACTGACAATGACTGGATAGATTATAAGTGATGCATAATGTTTGGAACTAAAAATATGTCTGTATGGATTGTTTTCATTTATATAAATGTATGATTGCCTATGTCATAAGTGATAATTTACTAAAGATGTTTTCTTGTTTAAAAAAGAATCTTCAGAGGATGTAAAACTGGGCTGAATCCCAAGCAGTAAATAGCCATAGTAGAAGCGGCCGCAACACGTCCAAAATGGACAGGTCTCAAAAGGATAAACAGGAGCAAAGGAGGCCC